>NW_021823883.1:0-20864 GCF_006345805.1 Octopus sinensis | reverse complement strand
TTGTGTGTGCATGTATATTAGACGGTACATCTGGGCGCTATATATATATAAATGTATGTATATGTGTGAGTGTATATATATATATGTATGTATATATATATCTGTGTATATATATGTATGTGTGTGTGTATATATATGTTTATGTGTGTGTGTATATATATATATATATATATATATATATATATATACACGAGAAAGAAGCAACAAGAATGGATAGGTTATTAGTACGATCGTTTCATACAAGGACAGGTTTTATTAAAAGTTGCAAAGATTACAGCATATAAACGAGTCCCGTACTCATCAGCTAAAATACATGTAAGTTCTCTAGACATCCTAGTGTTTGAGGCTATACTCATGAAGTAATGTAGATAATTAAACAGATTTCTAAAGTTCATTAAAGTTCTTTAAAGATGATGTACAGTCTTATCACAGAATTTTAAAAAAGTTTTGATAGCATCACAGAGAAGGTGACCTAATCCATATGAATTTCTATAGATATGATGAGGGATTATATACTCACAGAAGACAAATTTATCCATTGTTAATTACAACGAGGTGGGTCTCAATTCCTGCTTATTGGCATTACAGAGAGGGTGAATTAATCCTTTGCATATATGCACAGATTCCAATGGTGTAGATGTAAATTTCCAGAGAAATGGAGATGAATTTCATATTCACAGGCGATAAATTTCACAATGGTTGAACACAATGAGGTAGGTATCAATCCTTGTTATATGATTAGGTGTTTGCCACATTAATCACATTACTGCTATTCACAAGAGGCTGTAGCTATTTAACTCTTAAAGGCTGAAGGGCTTACTAGATCGGCCAAGAATAGAGAAGGGAATAGAAGAAAAGAGAGAAAATAATGGAGGAGGAGCAAAAAGGGGGGGGAAAGGGGACTAAAAGAGAAGAGAAAAGGAAACAGAGAATAAGAAGAAGAAAAAGAAAAAAAGAGAAAAGAGAAAGAAATAGGGAAAGAAGGGAAAAAAAGAAAAAGAAAGAAGAGGGTTCTAGTTATACAGAAGAGTTAGTAGACTGTAAGTCTGGTTTTAATCAACAGGCATCTAGGAACTAGAGGAGAATATTATTCTTTGACCAGTAAACCGTTAATTTATTGCTGTTGAAATCAGCTATGAGTTTAAAGAGAATCTAAAGAGATAACACAGTCAGGGGTTAAGGGGTCAGATGCTAAAATCACCAGAAAATACATTAGGAAAATCTAAGTATAATCTTATCAAAAAGTCATTAAAAATTTACTTATTTAATTTATTCATTTTATTGTCTTAAGGAGTTGTCGTTATTATTCATACATTGACTGACTACAGGTCAAATCTTATAAGATCATTTACAAGGTGTTAGGGGATTGTCTATCATAATGAAGATAATCATATTATCACCGAGGGAATAGCCTTATTTATTTAATTATGAAATAGAATTATGGGGCTACAGTAACTAATTATAATTTATTAGAGTTATGCTATTTAAATTAGATTAAGTTAGGAATTAAAATTAAATATTACAATTAAGATTTAAAATTAAGAATTTAAAAATTGTGAGTTTGAAATTAATAAAGCCTCAATTAAGTAGCGAATAAGTACTATTCATTTCCCTGTTCTCAAAAAACTGATGCAGATATAAGGAAAAAGATAAAGATAACTGTAATGTGAGAACTCTTAGTTATCCACTTAAAGCAGTGCTATACTAGTAGAAATCAAGTTATATCTATCTATCTAGTTATGAATATTCCAATCATTTAAAATATTTTAAAGTCTTCAATTTAGCGTGGACACAAACTTGACCTAGTTCGATATGGTTATTCAATAAGTTTCTATGTTTACTATGCTTTAGAATTTCGTACGTCTCCATGGAGCATAGTTGACAACCAACCCTACTATTTTTATACGGAATTGCTCTCCTAACTATTTCCCAATTAAGGGTATAATTTTTATTATTATTTTTGAGTTCCCAGATTTTGTTTGAAAGTGTGGTGGTACCAGCTTTATGACGTAATTTAAAAGTCGAGATGTGATTTCTAACTCTGGCTAAAAATTAATTGTACAGCCAATGTAAAAATATTTGTTATTCTCCGTGGATATGGTACATTTATAGATTACATTATTTTCCCTACATAGACCAGGTGCCGGGCATTTTGATTTTATTCTACACTTACACACAGGAGGAACAACTTCAGGCCTTGGATTATTCCTGGGTAGATGTTTAAGGTTCCTATTATTTTGATTATCATTTCTATAGTTGGTGCTGATATCTAAAGTATTGTTATTATTTATTGATCCTTCTGTTTCATCATTTAGGTGTAAAGTCCTACCAAGATTTCTTATATTATTCGTAATGTTATTATTATTGTTAGTCTTTTTATCCAACTGTATATTATTGTTATAGATATCACTGATATTTTCATTCTCCTTATTTTCTCCATTAGTCTTATTTCTATTATTTCTATTATTGACAATATTGCTTCTATTAATATCGGCATTGTTATTATTACTATTAATGTTAATGTTATTAGTCATTCTGTGGTTACTAATTTCACCTATGTTTTGATAGTTCCTATTGCTGTTTTTATTGTTGGTAGTATTATTGTTATTGCTATTGGTATTCATTCTGATATTATTATTTTTATTTCTATCTTTCCTGGCTAGTTTAATGTTGTTATTATTAATTTTAGCTATTAAAGTGGACATATTTGGGAGGGTTGAATAAGAAATCCTAACTGTTTTCCTAGAAATAATTCTATGATATCTATGAGAGATAGGGAAATTTTTTTCCAGAATCACTTTGAATTTGTTCTGTATATCCGATTGTATCGCACAGTTAAAAGGAATATTCAGCCATAATATATCTTTTTTATAAAATTTAGGGTTCATAGAATTACTACTATTCATCTCACCGGAGTTATTGTATTTATTACCATTATTTTTATTTTTATTTGTGTGCATCTTAGGTTTATCTACTTCAATCTTATCCGAGTTACCTATGTTCTGGTCAATGCTTCTATTTGAATTGTTGGGCCTGTACTCTAGATTAGCGTTTACCGTTAATTTAATTCTACTTTTATTTCGGGCTTGGTCTTTTTTGCTACTTGTGTGATTACTGATAACTTCATTATTAGGAATACGTGAGTTCTCCCTATCAACGTAGGTGCATCTAAGTTAGGTACCATATTCAAGTAAATTTTTTTAAATTAACTTGAATCTTTATTGCTCTTTTATATATATATACATATATATGTATCTATCTCTCTATCTCTCTCTATATATACACACATTCAGTTATTTATTAAAACAGCTAATGATTTTCACTCTTGTTGCTCGATCTAGCTTTCTACCCTGTGTAGTCATTCAAAGAATGTCAACTCAACATTGGCCACGGGGAGGGGAGAGACCTGAAGAGCAACAGAGGCAATCATCAGGTGTTTCTCTCAATAGATAAACACTATATGTATTGAGGTACTCTTTCTTTCGTTTTGTGTGTGTGTGTGGTGGCAAGGTGGCTAAGTGGCTGAAATGTTGAACTACAAACCCATGTCGTGAGTTCAAATTTGCTACAGTATTATCCTCTGGCTATAAGAAACTATTCTATATTGTATCGTTACTTCTAATTGCCAGGAGATCATTTATCATTCATGCTTCATGCCATATTTATGTACACTTCAAGGTTTTGTTGTTGGTGGTGGTTTTCTGGGGGTTTTTTTGTATTGTAGTGTTTTGTATTAATGTTGATCATAGAAATACAGGGAAACATTAATATTGATGTTCTTGTTGTAGTTGTTATTATTAAGGTTGCAAGGGGCTAGAATCATTACCATGCTGGATAAAATGCCCAGCAGCATTTCTTTTGGCTTCATGTTCTTAGTTTGAATGCTGCTAAGGTCAACTTCGCCCTTCATCCTTTCAGGGTCAATAAAATAATAACCAGTTGAGCACTGGGGGTCGATCTCATTAAATTTCAGCGCTTGGGAAATTGGATCTTTTCCCTTTGAACGGCAACATAATTTCTAGGTAACTAAAAAAGTTTTAAACTTCGTATACTGGTAGAATGTGTTTATAAAACATCATTTTCTCTTGGCTTTATTGAGAAAATTCTATAGGTTGTAACATATTTCGTCTAAAATTTCTTGCATTTCGGCAATTTTAACCAATCAATTACCTCCATTGACGTAAATAACATTCTGTGCATAATGAATATGTCCCTCGTTTAAGAAACCGATTGGGTTTATTTACATTTGTGAAGAAAAAAAGATACCCTTCCCCAACCCCTAACCCTAACCCTAAATCTAAAATAGATTGAAATGCAATAGATCACTACCAGGGCCATACTTATGAGTGACATTTTCACTTGACACCGCTAGAAAAAAATCCCATTTTCCGTAGCGGTGTCATATGAAATTGTCACCCATAATAATAACCCTAGTATCAATCTATTGCATTTCAATCTATTTTAGATTTAGGGTTAGGGGTGGGGGAAGGGTGTCTTTTTTCTTCACAAATGTAAATAAACATAATCTGTTTCTTAAAGGAGGGACATATTCATTATGCACAGAATGTTATTTACGTCAATGGAGGTAATTGATTGGTTAAAATTGCCGAAATGCAAGAAATTTTAGACGAAATATCTTACAACCTATAGAATTTTCTCAATAAAGCCAAGAGAAAATGATGTTTTATAAACACATTCTACCAGTATACGAAGTTTAAAACTTTGTTAGTTACCTAGAAATTATGTTACAACCTATAGAATTTTCTCAATAAAGCCAAGAGAAAATGATGTTTTTATAACACATTCTACCAGTATACGAAGTTTAAAACTTTGTTAGTTACCTAGAAATTATGTTACAACCTATAGAATTTTCTCAATAAAGCCAAGAGAAAATGATGTTTTATAAACACATTCTACCAGTATACGAAGTTTAAAACTTTGTTAGTTACCTAGAAATTATGTTACAACCTATAGAATTTTCTCAATAAAGCCAAGAGAAAATGATGTTTTATAAACACATTCTACCAGTATACGAAGTTTAAAACTTTGTTAGTTACCTAGAAATTATGTTACAACCTATAGAATTTTCTCAATAAAGCCAAGAGAAAATGATGTTTTATAAACACATTCTACCAGTATACGAAGTTTAAAACTTTGTTAGTTACCTAGAAATTATGTTACAACCTATAGAATTTTCTCAATAAAGCCAAGAGAAAATGATGTTTTATAAACACATTCTACCAGTATACGAAGTTTAAAACTTTGTTAGTTACCTAGAAATTATGTTACAACCTATAGAATTTTCTCAATAAAGCCAAGAGAAAATGATGTTTTATAAACACATTCTACCAGTATACGAAGTTTAAAACTTTGTTAGTTACCTAGAAATTATGTTACAACCTATAGAATTTTCTCAATAAAGCCAAGAGAAAATGATGTTTTATAAACACATTCTACCAGTATACGAAGTTTAAAACTTTGTTAGTTACCTAGAAATTATGTTACAACCTATAGAATTTTCTCAATAAAGCCAAGAGAAAATGATGTTTTATAAACATTCTACCAGTATACGAAGTTTAAAACTTTGTTAGTTACCTAGAAATTATGTTACAACCTATAGAATTTTCTCAATAAAGCCAAGAGAAAATGATGTTTTATAAACACATTCTACCAGTATACGAAGTTAAAACTTTGTTAGTTACCTAGAAATTATGTTACAACCTATAGAATTTTCTCAATAAAGCCAAGAGAAAATGATGTTTTTAAACACATTCTACCAGTATACGAAGTTTAAAACTTGTTAGTTACCTAGAAATTATGTTACAACCTATAGAATTTTCTCAATAAAGCCAAGAGAAAATGATGTTTTATAAACACATTCTACCTACCAGATACGAAGTTTAAAACTTTGTTAGTTACCTAGAAATTATGTTACAAAGTGCCATTCAAAAGGAAAAGACCCGGGAAATTTGATTATATTAACCCCAGGGCAATGCTTTACTCTTTTACTTGTTTCAGTCATTTGACTATGGTCATGCTGGAGCACCGCCTTTAGTCAAGCAAATCGACCCCAGGACTTATTCTTTGTAAGCCTAGTACTTATTCTATCGGTCTCTTTTCCCGAACCGCTAAGTTACGGTGACATAAACACACCAGCATCAGTTGTCAAGCAATGTTGGAGGGACAAACAGACACACAAACATACACACACATATATATATATATATCCCAATGTCGACCCAACAAAGGGACCAGCAATCCGAGTTGACAGTTCCTTAGTAGTTAAGGCAATTACAAGCATGGAAACAGGGAAAGTCCCAGGCCCATCAGGAAATACTGCAGAGATGCTCAAAATATCTACCAGGGTCGGCTATAGCCTAGTCACCCGTATAGTTAACCAGGTGATACACGAAGGAGTCATACCCAATGACTGATGTAGCAGCATAATAGTCAACTGCTACAAAGGTAAAGGTGACGCCCTAGATACAAATAATTACAGAGGTATCAAGTTGTTGGATCAGGTAATGAAGGTTACGGAGAGGGTTATGGCCCAACTAATTAGAGAGAGAGTTAGCTTAGACGAGATGCAGTTTGGGTTCGTGCCAGGGAAAAGTACTACTGATGCTATATTCCTGGTAAGACAGCTGCAGGAGAAATACCTAGCCAAAGATAAGACCCTGTACCTGGCTTTTCTTGACATGGAGAAAGCCTTCGACAGGGTCCCCCGATCCCTTATCTTGTGGTCAATGAGGAAACTAGGGATAGATGAATGTTTAGTGAGAGCTGTGCGAGCCATGTACAGAGACGCTGCTAGTAAGGTGAGGGTTGGCAACGAGTACAGTGAAGAATTCCGGGTAGAGGTTGGGGTCCACCAAGGTTCAGTCCTCAGTCCCCTCCAATTTATCATAGTCCTCCAGGCAATAACGGAGGAATTCAAGACAGGATGCCTCTGGGAGCTGCTCTATGCTGATGACCTTGCTCTAATTGCTGAGTCACTATCAGAACTGGAGGAGAAGTTTCAGGTGTGGAAGCAAGGTTTAGAATCGAAGGGCCTTAGAATCAACCTAGCCAAAACCAAAGTCCTAATAAGTAGGAAGGTAGACCAATCACAAACGCCTTCAGGTAGATGGCCCTGCTCGATCTGTAAGAAAGGTGTAGGTAGAAACTCTATAAGGTGCACCAAGTGTAAGCTATGGACACATAAGAGGTGCAGCAATGTCAAAGGAAGGCTAACTAGGAAAATAGTTTTTGTCTGTGGCAGATGCTCAGGAGCAATAAACTCTGAAAATGTGCAGAGACCAACTTCTACCACGTTCCAGGGAGAAAAACTAGAAGTAGTTGATAGCTTCCGCTACCTAGGTGACCAAGTCAGTAGCGGGGGTGGGTGTGCTGAAAGTGTAACTGCTAGAGTAAGAATAGCCTGGGCAAAGTTTAGAGAGCTCTTACCCCTGCTGGTGACAAAAGGCCTCTCGCTCAGAGTAAAAGGCAGACTGTATGATGCATGTGTACGTACAGCCATGCTACATGGTAGTGAAACATGGGCTGTGACTGCTCAGGATATGCGTAAGCTCGCAAGAAATGAAGCCAGTATGCTCCGATGGATGTGTAATGTCAGTGTTCATAATAGACAGAGTGTAAGTACCTTGAGAGAAAAGTTGAACCTAAGAAGCATCAGTTGTGGTGTGCAAGAGAGACGTCTGCGCTGGAATGGTCATGTGACGAGAATGGCTGAAGATAGTTGTGTGCAAAAGTGCTACACCCTAGCAGTTGAGGGAACCTGTGGGAGAGGTAGGCCCAGGAAAACCTGGGACGAGGTGGTGAGGCACGACCTTCAAACTTTAGGTCTCACCAAGGAAATCACTAGAGACCGAGACCTATGGAAGTATGCTGTGCGTGAGAAGAGCCGGCAAGACTAGTGAGACCATAACCCGTGGCCCCTACCTGGTATGTAGCCAGTCGACTTATACATACCTTTCCTTCTTGGGACACAGAACTCCACTTGTGAAGACCCGTTGAGGCAATTGAAAATCAAAATCAAAATCAAACCAAATCAAATCAGATATCAGAAAGCAGAACCAAAATCGAAGTCAATCAACATCAATGGAAATTGCAGCTGTGGTACCAGTGCCTGTGACAAGTAAGCGAACCATCCGATCATGGCCGTTGCCAGCCTCGCCTGGACCCCGTGCCGGTAGCATGTAGCACCATCCGTTCGTGGTCCTTGCCAGCCCCGCCTGGCCCCCGTTCCGGTGGCACGTAAAAACTCCATCCGTTTCGTGGCCGTTGCCAGCCTCGCCTATCCATCCGTGGACGTTTGCCAGCTCCGTCTGGCACCTTTGCGGGTGGCATGTAAATAGCACCCACTATACTCATGGAGTGGTTGGCGTTAGGAAGGGCATCCAGCCGTAGAAACACTGCCAGATCAGACTGGGCCTGATGCAGCCTTCTGGTTTCACATACCCCAGTTGAACCGTCCAACACATGCTAGCATGGAAAGCGAACGCTAAATGACGATGATGATGATGATATGTGTGTGTTTGTGTGTGAATAAATGTATGAATATATACATACATACATATACTAAGTAATTAAGGGTTTAGCAACGATTTGCCTCACCACACACCGAATTCAGAAATAGCAGTCAAAGAGTTATAGCTATAACTCTTTGACTGCTATTTCTAAATTCAGTGTGTGGTGAGGCAAATCGTTGCTAAACCCTTAATTACTTAGTATTACTTAAACTTACTCCTCGAATGAGGCTTTTACATGCCGAAATCTACTTGGTGAAATTAATGATTATTCCAAATTCATTAATTTCACCCTATATTATTACATACATACATATATATATATACATACATATATTTATGAATATATATATGTGTGTGTGAGTATATGTATGAATATATATATATATATATATATATATATATATATATTACATGTATATATATGCTATATATGTATAATTTATAGATATATGCATATATATATATATATATATATATATATATATATATGTTATATATATATATATATATATATATATATATATATATATATATATATATATCACATGTATTATATGCATATATATGTATGAATAGATATATATGCATATATATATACGCATGTATATATATGCAGGAATATATATATATGAATATATATATACACATATATATATGTATATATATATATATATATATATATATATATATATAAAAGCACCATCCACTCATGTCCGTTGCCAACTTCGCCTGGCCCCCATGCTGGTAGCACGTAAAAGCACCATCCGTTTGTGTCCGTTGCCAGCCCCACCTGGCCCCCATGCCATTGGCACGTAAAAGCACCATCCGCTCATGTCCGTTGCCAGCCTTGCCTGGCCCCCGTGCCGTTGGCACGTAAAAGCACCAGCCGTTCGTGTCCGTTGCCAGCCCCGCCTGGCCCCCGTGCTGGTAGCACGTAAAAGCACCATCCATTCGTGTCCGTTGCCAGCCTTGCCTGGCCCCCGTGCCGGTAGCACGTAAAAGCACCATCCCTCGTGTTCGTTGCCAGACTCGTCTGGCCCCCGTGCTGGTAGCACGTAAAAGCACCATCCGTTCGTGTCCGTTGCCAGCCTCGCCTGGCCCCCGTGCCAGTGGCATGAAAAAACACCATCCGCTCGTGGCCGTTTGCCAGCTCTGTCTGGCACCTGTGCAGGTGGCACGTAAAAAGCACCCACTACACTCACGGAGTGGTTCGCGTTAGGAAGGGCATCCAGCCGTAGATACACTGCCAAATCTGACTGGGCCTGATGAAGCCTTCCGGCTTCACAGACCCCAGTTAAACCGTCCAACCCATGCTAGCATGGAAAGCGGACGCTAGATGATGATGATATATATATATACACACACACACACACATATATATGTATACACACACACATACACACATATATGTATACACACACACACACATATATATATATACACACACACATATATATATGTATACACACACACATGTATATACGAGCAAAACGCCCCACTCCCCGTCCAATGGACGGTGCTGAGTTGTCAAACATTTCATCCAAATTTCCTCAAAACAACATGTCCGACAGTCCCCTTTGAGAAACACTGATTTAACCTAAATTTGAGACACCAGCAAAAGAAGAAATAAAGATAGGCTTATTTTTATATTCCAAAGAAAAACGATTTTATTCACCCAAATATGCAACCGAAGAGTTTAAAGTACCAGAAATGATAAGTCTGTAGACTGGGAGAACACAAACATGGAAAATCATTTATTAACAAGAAAATTATATTTTCTTCCTTGAATAAAAAGCAATCTGTGTTTTCTTTTCATTAAAAAATAATTAAGCATGCCTTTATTTCAATAAAATTTTGGTTTTGTTAAACGAAATTAAGGCAAAAAAAAAAAGAAAAGACTTCTTCAGAAACAAAATAGTTTTTCCTTCCTTCATGCCAAGTTTGGAGAAAATATCTCTTTTGCATCTTACTTTTTGGGTCTCTTAAATATACTGCATTTTGTGGCTTTCTTTCAAGCCAGCCGGCTTTTTTGCGCAAACTGCACGTGCAATTTTCTCGCGTATGCGTAGTATCGATTGCAACAGCTAATGTACTTGCATGTACAAATGCACGTTCCCACGGATTTATCGATCACATTCTCCCCTGGAATCGATTTTTGTAATTTTTTAAAGACTTATACACGCCCTGATACCATTGGTATCTACATATCAAATTTGAGCGCAATCGGATGTAGGATGCCAGAGATCCTAGAAGACACACAGACAGACAGAACGGGTTTTATAAAAGAGATGTATATATATATATATATTTAATAACGAACCATGTAATTCACACTCTGGAAAATTTATTTCTGTAAAATGTTGGGAGTGGGTACAATTTCCAAGGCTTCCGCCTCACCCCACCCCGTTTTGCAGACCCAAAAAGGGTTTTGTAGCATAATAGGTCACAGGAATTCATCCAACAAAAACCAAAATAATAATTTCCAATGATTTGGGAATGGGGTGGGAGTGCGTCCCCGTCGTGGCACCCTTTTCTTCTGAACCATAATAAGTGATTTCCAGCATATTTGGGGGTCAGGGTACTTCATTCCATGCAAAAAAAATTCGAGTTTTTTTCTTTCTTGGTGAAAATCGTGCGGGTGTTAATCTGAAAGTTTACCGAGGTACGACACCCCCCTCCCCACCACTGCTAACAAGATATTGTATATAAAGGGTGCAGTGTAGCAGCGATAACCCACTGGTGGAGAATCTGCCTGGGGTTAAACTAGTAGTAACCTTCAGCAGCCACTTTGATGTGCTGACTCACTTTACTTCCTGAGATTTTACAAACTACACACCACACACACACACACACGCACACTATAACGGCTCTCTCTTTCTCTCTCTCTCTATCTATCTATCTATCTATCTGTCTCTCTCTCTCTCTCTTCTCTCTCTCTCTCTATTTATTATGTAATGAAAGAAAGGACATGACCATCATGAAATACAACAATGTCTCTTTCAACACGCAACTTCACATGAAGAATCCGGCAAAACAAATGCATAAAAGTATGCCTGTGTCTGTGTGTATCTTTTATCTTTAACGTGTTTCAGACATTAGACTGTGGCCATGCTGGAGCAACACCTTGAAGAATTTCTAGTCGAAGAATTGAACCCAGTACATCTTTGTGTTAAGCCTTGTATTTATTCCATCGATCCCTCCATATAGCTCCTTCTTTTTCACTCGCTCATCCTCTCTCTCTCTCTCTCTCTCTCTTTCTAACAAACTGAGTCACAATGCAAATATTTCCTTCAGGCATTACACACTATAATGTGTGATTTAAAGGGATTTGACTGCTATTTCTGCAAGAGAAAATATCGATACAACTATATTCACAGATATACAAGAAGTGACTCCCAGACCTCAAAAAGAATTATAGTTCCTCATCCACGCCAGAAATTTTAAGGGGACAGGTTAAATCGACATTTACCGAAAGTGGTCTAGTCACCAGATAGGGGTCCTGCATGGCCTCATTAGACACACATAAGAGAGTACGCTGTAATTAATTGGTAATTCCAACGAGCCTACTTTCATTGCAGATAAACCCCTCAGATATTACACAGTATGATGTGTGATTTCAGGAGATTTGACTGCTATTTCTAGAAGGAGATGTATTAGTACAACTATATTGATATATATTATTGTTGCTATGGTGTGTGTGTGTGTGTGTGTGTGTGTGTGTGTGTGTGTGTGTATAAGTGGGGAAATTGGTAGAATCGTTGCCATGCTGGAGGAAATGCTTAATCCCATTTTGTATAGCTTCATGTTGTGAGTTCAAGTCCTGCCTCGGTCGATTTATCCATTTCATCGTTCCAGGGTCAATAAATTAAGTACCAGTCAAATACTAAGGATGAAGTAATTGATTAGTTGCCCACAGAAATTGCAGGCCTTGTGCTAATAGTAAAAAGTGAATAAGAGAGAGAGAGAGAGAGAGAGGTAGATAGATCTGTTATAGTATGTGTGTGTGTGTGTGTATAAGCCGATGAGGTGACAGAATCGTTCACACGCAGGGTCGTTGGAGTCAATTAGTTGCCTCTACTAGAATTCCAGGCCTTGTTTTCTTTAGACAAAGAATGATCACATATGTGTATGGTAGAAAGCAGAAGTCTCCATCGGTGCCCTGGGACTGAATGTCAATGTGGGTGAAGATTACAAGGAAAATTTCTGCTCCCAAATTCTAAGAAGAAAAGAGAGTAACAGACAAATGGATGGATGGATGGCTGTGAGATTTGGCTGTTATTTCTTGCAGCAGGTCTACTGTACATTAAGCATTGATACGTTATATATTTAGATCTTGTTTTTTCTGCATCCTTCTCTGGTTTTCTGTGTCCGTCTTTGCATATATTTTTGCTAAACTTTTGCAGTTGTTTCTAGCATATGAAATGTTGCAGTTTCATGGACCTGTTGTATTGGATTTGTGTCGTGTGACAAATAGGTGTGCAATTTATAAACTGCAATTAATTTCAGAAGCACAGTAGATTGGAGGGGCATTTAGCTGCTATTTCAAACAACTCTAGCTATCATGTACACTTCAGCTTTCATCAGCTAATATATAAATATGTATGGAGTTAGAAGAGAGGGTATGATGTTGTTTCAACGTAGATTTGGCTGCTATATCTAGCAGCTCTGGCATTCCTTTGCATTTTACACATGATTAATTTAATTTTCTCATTAAATTAAACTTTAATTTGCATTTAAGTATTACAGTGAAATTAATACAACAACCAAAACTAGTTACAAACACACACTTACATATGCTAGAAACAGCAGCTATATAGAAGTATTTCATGTTTCTTTTTACACAGTTTCCTTTCCAAAAACGTGTGTCTACGTAAAGTTTGTGCTTCAGTACAAGAGACTGAGTGAATATGTATAGGGGATATGGGTCGGTTTTCTGAAATAAAATCTGTGAGACTGGTTCCCCTAAATCAGCATAAGCAACAAGAGTATGGATGTATTCGGCAGAGGAAGGAATGGAACCCACATTTAGGAGAATATCTTTGCGTCGTTTAGGAGTGTGTGAGGGAAGACGACTGGGAACAAACGAATGGATTGATATCTATGTATATACATTTGTACTTATATATTATATATCTCCCTCCATCTAACTATACAACATGCATTCACATACAGGTGTGGCTGTGTGGTAAGAAGCTTGTTTCCCAACCACACACTCGGGGGTTCAGTCCCACTGTATGACAACTTGGACAAGTGTCTTCTACTACAGCATCTGGCCAACCAAAGCCTTGTGGGTAGAATTTGGTTGGCGGAAACTAAACGAAGCCCATCGTATATTTATACCCATATACTATATATATATATATATATATATATATATATATATATATATATATATATATATATATATATATATATATATATATATATATATATATATATATATATATATATATATATATATATATATATATATATATATATATATATATATATATATATATATAGATATATATATATATATATATATATATATATATATATATATATATATATATATATATATATACATATATATATATACAGAGAGAGAGAGGTGAGCTGGCAGAATTGTTAGTGCACCGGACAAAGTACTTAGCGGTGTTTTCCTGTCACTATTTCTGAGTTCAAATTCGTCAGGGTCAACTTTGCCTTTCAACCTTTCAGGGTCAATAAATGAAGTACCAGTGAAACATTGGATTTGATGTTATCAACTCCCCCCCCCCATCTGCCTAAACTTTCTTGCCTCGTGCCTATAGTACAACAGATATCCCTCTCTCTCTCTTTGGGAGAGGCACTGAGCAGCTACACGCACATATACACACACGGCAGTAACTTCCACCTACCGAATTCAATCACAAAGCTCCGGTCGGCTCGGGGCCATAGTGGAAGACACCTACCCAAAGTGCCACGCAGTGGGACTGAACCCGAAACCATGTAGCTAGGAAGCAAGCTCCCTAACCACACAGCCATGCCCCTATATATATATGTGTGAGTGTATATATCTGTGTGTGTATATATATAATATATATATTCATGTGTGTATAGATCTGAACCCCACCCCACATAACCATCACTTGACAACCTATGTTGGTCTGTTTACAACCCTTTAAGTTAGTTTGGCAAAAGAGACTGATAGAATAAGTCCTCGGCTTACGAAGAATAAATCCTGGGGTCGATTTGTTTGACTAAAACCCTTTAAGGCAGTGCTCCAGCATGGCCGCAGTCAAATAACTGAAACAAGTAAAAGAAACAAAGAATGTAATATATTTAGATGCAGGGTTTCCCACCCAGGGGTGCACACACCGCTTGGGGGTGCGAGCAGGGCTGGATTTATATGGGGTCAAAGTCGGCAATTGCTCCGGGCACCTTTATTCTTATATAAACTATTACTTTAAGGGGTGTGAGAACATATTAAAGGTTTTTAAGGTGCAGGGCATAAAAAAGGTTGGGAACCCCTCGATAGATAAACAGACAGATGTGAGATTTGGCTGCTATTTCTAGCAGTAACTCTGGCATCCATTAAGCATTGAAACATTCTATATTTAAATGTCTTTTCTTTCTGCCTCCCTCTCAGTATTTTCTGTATCCTTCTTCGCATATATTTTTGCTCAAGTCTTGCTGTTGTTTCTAGCATAGGAAACGTCTCAGTTTAATGGACCCTTTATTTGTCTTGTTTTGCGTGACAAATAGGTGTAGAATTTATAGACTGAAGTTAATTTCAGAACTACAGCAGATTGGAGGGACATTTGGCTGCTATTTCAAACAAATCTAGCTATCATTTTCATTGGCTTCAATTTTTATCGGCTCATATATAAATATGGATGGAGTTACGTGAGGCAGTATGATGCTGTTTCGACGTAGATTTGGCTGCTATTTCTAGCAGAACTTGCTTTCATTTACTTCTTATACATCATGAATTTCGTTTTCTTTTCTAAATTAGACTTCATTTTCCATTTAATTATTCCAAAGAAATTAATACAAAACTGGAAAACCATATAAGACAAATAGATAGATAGACAGCTGTGATTCAGTGAGTTTTGACTGCTATTTCTAGCAGCAAGTCTATAAAATAGTTACAAATGCACAATTAAATACAAGTTGAAGCTAGAAACAACAGTTAAAGGAATGTATCACATATTTTTTTATAAAGTCTCCTTTCCAAAGCTTTGTGCCTAGGTTTAGTTTGTTGTTTGAGTAGAAGGGACGGAGGGAATATGTTTGGGGTCGATTTTCTGAAATAAAATCCTTGAGACTGGTGCCCCAGAATTGACAGAAACACAAGACAACGAGTAAAATCGGCAGAGGAAGGAATGGAACCAACATGTTGGAGTATACCTTGGTGTCGTTTAGGAATGTGTGTGGGAAGACAATCGGGAAGAAACGAGTCGACACAGGTACCAGTAATGCAAACTGGCATCGGCCAGGCTCTGTCATAAGAAGTTTGCTTCCCAACCACATGTTTCCAGGTTCAATCCTACTGTGTGGCACCTTAGGCAAGTGTCTTTTAAATGACCCTAAGCCAACCAAAGCCTTGTGAGTGGATCTGCTAGATGGAAACTGAAAGAAGCCCATCATATATGTATGTATGTGTATCTATATGTATATGTATGTGTATATATATATGTACATATACATATACATACATATAATATATATATATATATATATATAATATATATATATATATATATATATATATATATATATATATTATATATATTATATATATATACATATTCATTTGTGTGTGTCTACCCTACACCACACATCACCATCGTATGACAACCGATGTTGGTCTGTTTATGTCCCTGTGACTTTGATTTGACAAAAGAGACTGATAGAATAAGTACTAAACTTACAAAGATTTGTTTGACAGAAACCCAGTAAGGTGGTGCTCCAGCAGGGCCACAGTGAAATAACTGAAACAAATAAAAGAATAAATAAATGTACAAGAATAAAAGAATGTATGTATATGTATACATATATATATATATATATATATATATAAATAGATAGACAACAGACAGACAGACAAATAGATAGACAGCAGCTGTGATTCAGTGAGTTTTGGCTGCTATTTCTGCCAGGACTAGTTACAATGCAGAGGTCCCACTTGTTGGCTCATACCCATATACAATGATCAGAGTGTATGGTGTGATTTGAGTGAGGGGTAGCTGTTATTTCTAACAAGTGCAGCTAGCATGTGGTGGGCCATCTTACTTAAGTATACAAAGATATATACATAAGACGGTAGTGTTTGATTTGAGTTATTTGGCTGTTGTTTCCAAAAGGTCTAGCAACCGTATACGGGACTCCATTATTGGCTCATATATACATACATAAGAGTTTACAACTTGAGGGACGTCTAGCTACTATGTAGAGCATTCACTTGTTGGTTTATACATAAGTATATATTAATTATACATAAGGAGTAGTGTTTGATTTGAGGGTGATTTACTTGCTGTTTTGTGCAGGTCAAGTTACAATCATGAATTCCATCCGGGTTGTCGTTTACTTCCAAGAATTGCGTTTTAAATCTAGGCCAACGATAAAAGCTGTTTTTCTCAGAATTCTATTCACTCATATTAGAGGAAATTATTCAGATTCAGAAGTAGCCTTTATATGGCAGCTTACATTTGTGGTGGTGGTGGTGGTGGTGGTGGTGGTGGTGGTGGTGGTGGTGGTGGTGGTGGTGTGTGGTGGTGGTGGTGGTGGTGGTGTGGTGGTGGTGGTGGTGGTGGTGGTGTGGTGGCGTGGTGGTGGTGGTGGTGGTGGTGGTGGTGTGGTGTGGTGGTGGGTGGTGGTGTGGTGTGGTGGTGGTGGTGGGGTGTGTGGTGGTGGTGGTGGTGGGTGGTGGTGGTGGTGGTGGTGGTAGGTGGTGGTGGTGTGGTGGTGGTGGTGGTGTGGTGGTGGTGGTGGTGGTGGTGGTGGTGGTGTGGTGTGGTGGTGGTGGTGGTGTGGTGGTGGGTGGTGGTGGTGGTGGTGGTGGTGGTGGTGGTGGTGGTGGTGGTGGTGGTGGTGGTGGTGGTGGTGGTGGTGGTGGTGGTGGTGGTGGTGGTGGTGTGTGGTGGTGGTGGTGGTGTGGTGGTGGTGGTGGTGGTGGTGGTGGTGGTGGTGGTGGTGTGGTGGTGGCTGGTGGTGGTGGTGGTGGTGGTGTGGTGGGTGGTGGTGGGGTGGTGGTGGTGGTGGTGGTGGTGGTGTGTGGTGGTGGTGTGGTGGTGGTGGTGGTGGTGGTGGTGGTGGTGGTGGTGGTTGGTAGGAACAGCCATGCCAGCACCATGTGTGTGTGTGTGTGTGTGTGAAGAGAAAAGGAGTGGCAGTGTCTAAACTTTCAGAATATTCCATCTCCATGGAGAGTGATTTTAATTTAAATTCTTTCCTGTTTTTCTTTTACATTTTCAATATTGTTTCTTTGAATTTATTTTAAAGCAATAAATATGTTTCTTTTGAAAGTTGTTCTTCATTTCATCATTTTGAATAAGCAGCCAGAAATTTGATAACAGTTAAATTATAATCATTGTATGCACACCATACGAAACTGGTGCACAGGAATGCTGCATTTCTTGACGTCATATTCTGAGACATGCATACATACAGGCGTACATATGACTGGGATGCCAACTTCTAAGCCAAAAAGCAGGTAATAAACAAACAGACAGACAGAAAGATATGTTTCTTAATTAGCCACACAGGGCTGAACACAGAGGAGACAAAATACAATGCAGAGCTTTTCTTCTTGGGGAAGATGGGGGGGAGATAAGATTCAAATCAATAGCGATCGGGTATCACAGAAATGTCATAAATGTAAAAAGGAAAACAGAATAATTTTATCTGTGGAAAGAAAAGCTTACAGAAAAGACCACGGTAACCTCGGGCAATTACGTCATGTAAAAACAAAAATGCATTACAGTAAGTGGCTCTCTTTTACTCCTTTGTTTTTCTGGTTCGTAGGATTATGCTCAACGTGGCTCCGTCATTCACACGTGCCATCCTTGCTACATTCACCCATCTTTGTTTGAAGAATTCACTAGACAAAACGTCCCTCTCTACGCTCACCTTCCTCTTCAAGTGATACTTGAAGAGGTTGATGAGAGATTGACCAGAGGGGAAAGTGTTTGTCTCCAGACCTTTCAGACGCCTCAACCATATACATTCTTTTGCCATAGCCACAAGTAAAATGAAAATGGCTCTTCCTTCCCATTTGAAGGAAGGAGGTGCGACAATAGACTCTAAGGCGGCTAGCTGGCAGAAACATTAGCACACCGGGCAAAATGCTTAGCAGTATTTCATCTGTCTTTATATTCTGAGTTCAAATTCTATCAAGGTCGACTTTGCGATTCATCCTTTCGAGGTCAATAAATTAAGTACTTATTGCGTACTGGTGTCGATGTAATCAACTGGCTCCCTCCTCCAAAATTTCGGACCTTGTGCCTATAGTAGAAAAGAATATTGATGATAGACTCGGCTGATAATCCGACTTGTCCCACACGCGATAGCAGTCGTTCGACATAGGCCCACAGGTCGGAAATGGTTGGACACTGTACGAGTGCATGGAGAAAGATTTCGTCGCTCTGTCCACATCTCGACCTCGTGTTTCTTGAGCCATGACTGTAGACCCTGTCTTGAAGGGGTAGTGCTTCTCGATAGCATTGCCAGGCCAGGTATCTCTGGAAGTTGAACATAGGTCCTGGCCCGAAAGTCATCTTGAACAGGCAGGTCAGGTATTCCTCGTTTACGCCCAGGTTTGCCCCAGGATCATCGTCATACCACCTCTCCATTAATCCCCAACAGAATGCTTTGGTTGCAATGCAGTTGCTCAAGGTCAACCCGGGGCAGCATCCTTGCTCAAGAGCAATGTGACACTCGCTGTGCCATTTGCCCTTCCTTGGACTCTTTTTGATCCATGACTGCAGTTCGGTCATGGAGACAAGCTGCAAGAAAATGCGCCTCACAAACGGCGACCACACCTCTTCACTGTCGTCTACATAGAGTCAGAGATGATGCAGTCTCAGCGCATGTCTGCACATCATCAACAACATTGTGCCCATCCCTCCTTTTAGCAGGTGTTGGCAACAAACAGATCACCTGTCATCGAAAGGAACACTTCCTTTCCACAAGAAGTGGAAGAGGATGCATTCCAGTTTGGTGATGGTAGGGTTAGGACAAGCACGACGGTCAGGTCGTATTATGAGGATGTGGTGTGGATTCGATTCGCCATCTCTGCTTGACCTATTGGGGACAGCTTCCTCTCAGCCCATTGCCGGGCAAGAGTGGCCACCCTACTCATTATCACATCCTAGTTCTTCTTTTTTGGAGGTCCTGAGCAACTCGACTGGCCTGTCGGTCCAGCCTCCCACGACGGAGGCACTGTTTTTGGACAGCATGGGCTTGCTTCCCCAGGTGACAAGCTGCAAGCCCATTGACTTTTCCTGGCTGATTTTCCCTCCTATCACCACTTCCTAGTCTTTCAGTGTATCTCCGACAAGCTCAATGTAGTTGTGGATAGGCACTATAATGGTGGGACACGCTCGTCCCACATCCCAATTCTCGTGGGATGCCCCTCAACAGCGCTAGCTTCCACAGTAGTGGTTCAAGGGTCAACATGTACAGAAGTGACAAGAGGGGACATCCCTGATGGACTGAATGTGCAATGTCGATTGGTCTTGATAGATGCCCATTCACGCGAATTACCGATCAGATGCCTTTGTATAGGGCAGCGATCCAGCCACGGAAAGTGGGACAAACCCAGCAGTTATGAGGATAGCTTTCAAGTATTAATGGTCTACCCTGTCGAAAGCTTTAGATTGATCCAAATTGATCAGTGCCCCACACATGCCAGATTCCTTAACCACCCTCTCTATGATGTAGCGCATGAGGTGGAGGGTGGCATGGATGCTCTGACCCAGCACAGCGCACGTTTGCGCCTTGAGAACCAGTTTTGCAATGACAAGCACCGACCTCTTGCTAGCACCTTGGCCAAGATTTTAAAGTCTGCATTGAGCAGAGTGATGGGCCTAAAGTAATCTACTATGTCCCCCTTGTTTGGATCTTTCTTTAGCAACATTACAAATCTTTGGCTCACAAATCTGGGTTATGCTCCCATTTTGCTGCCAGTTGCAGAACACTGTTGCCAAGACACCTCCAAACAAGTCTGGCATACAATTGTAAAGATCGAAGTGCAGATGATCCAAACCTGGCGATTTGTCCCTCGCCCAATCTGCCTTTGTGTCCCGCACATCCACTACTGTCATGGCACCTTCGCAACACTTTGCCTCTCTTGCCAAGAGTCGTGGT
>NW_021823882.1:17500-20866 GCF_006345805.1 Octopus sinensis | reverse complement strand
GGACTCAAAGCAGAGACAGAAGGATTTTTAATTGCAGCACAAGACCAAAGCCTCCCCACCAGAAATTACCAAAAACATTTAATGAAAAGAAATATAACAAGTAACTGCAGAGAATGTGGAGATGGATAAGAAACAATAAATCATATTATCTCTGGCTGCCCAGTTCTGGCTAAGAAGGAATATATTCACAGTCATGATAGAGTTGGAACCTACATACACTGGAAGCTATGCCAACATTATGGAATAACAACAGAAAAAAGATGGTATAGGCACACACCAGACAAGGTCACAGAAAACGAGAAAGCAACCATACTCTGGGATATGCCGATACACACAGATAGAGAAATTAAGGCCAACAGACCAGATACAGTTGTCAGAGATCATGAAAAAAAAATGCTTTCTAATTGATGTATCATACCGGCAGATGACAACGTGTCTCTAAAAGAAATGGAGAAACTTTCAAAATACAAAGACCTGGAAATAGAGGTAACCATAATGTGGATTCTAAAAACAGAAACAATTCCTATCATAGTAGGTGCATTAAGCATGATAAAAAAATATTCAGACAAATACATAACAAAACACCAGGATACAAACACATATAACATACAGAAAATTGCACTACTAGCACTGCACACACCTACGCAGAACACTTTCCATACAATAACCATCAGAGCATCACAACAAATCACAGCACATACCTAAGGCACACAGAGCTGCGCTCGGTAGTGAAGTGAAAGCACGCTATAAAAATAAAACTACTGAATAATAATAATAATAATAATAATAATAATATAATAATAATAATAATAATAATAATATAATAATATAATAATAATAATAATAAATTGAGAGAGGCAACAACTTCATTTTCCTCAATTTACATCTTATATATTGTCTGTAATTATGGACACACTGTTGTATTCTTCAATGGGTTAAAATGCAAGGACCGCATTCGATCATGGGTCCGACACCCTAACTATTAAGTGACGCGCCTCCACAAGCCCGACCTGGGTCTAAACCGCAGCACCAACAACAAAACAGTTACACTGAATGCGCTATGTATTAAATTATAGACACAGGCATAGTTGCGTAGCTAAGAACCTCGTTTTGCAACCACGAGATTTCAGGTTCAACTCCACACTGCGGTACCTTGCCAAATTCACTCGGTCAAGGCTTGATGAGGGAATTTAGAAAGTGAAAACTACGTGGAAGTTTTCACGTATGTATGCATATAGTATGTATGTATGTATGTATGTATGTATGTATGTATGTATGTATGTATGTATGCATGTATGTATGTATGGATGGATGGATGGATGGATGAATGGATGCATGCATGCATGCATGTATATATGTAAGCATGTGCATGTATGCATGCATGTATGTATGCGTGTGCATATTCGTTTTCGTGTCTGTCTACGCGCCACCGCTTGACAACCGGTGTCTGTTTGCTTACATCTCCGTAATCTAGCGGTCCAGCAAAAGAAACCGAAAGAGTAAGTGCCACACTTGTCAAATAAGTACTAAAATCGATTTGTTCGGCGAAAACCTGTCATGGCGCTGCCTTAGCATAGTCGCAGTTCAATGATTGATACAAATAAAAGAAACAAAATGGTGAAAGTAATTAATTTATAACCAAATTTGTCTTTGGTTTGAATGAATCAAACAAAATAGGGTAAAAGAATCAACCAATACAGACCATTGTTATTAAAAACGAAAGAGCGAAAACCAGCGGATGACCAGCGGAAAGGATTATTTAATCTATAACAATAAAAGTGAAATTTTGTCTGTCCGTCTGGGACTCCTGTATCTCAACCTACATTTGTTCTACATAGACATCTTATACATTTTTTGAATCAGGGTGATCCCGGGATTGGAAATTTGCCCTTCATTTGGGATCTGATTTAAAAGCATTTGGATTGGGTTTTTTCACAGCAGGTAAAGCATGGCTGATTCATGCCATCTTGGTTGCATTTGTCAGATGATACCAGAGATAAGCGACATTTGCTTCGTTAATTTTAGGTTGAGATAAGAACTTTGGGACAAATTGGCCAAAGTTGGAATACAGCTTGGGACAAGAACAATAGAATGATTACATTACAGAATTAATACTCATCCACCCTTAACTTCTGATCAAACATCACCGGGGCATTTAGTCAATATAGACGTATCATAGTCATGCTATTTAGCTTGGTTTAGTTTTAAGCCCTCCGTAGAAGCTAATTCAAAAGTCCGCACGAAGTGCGGTTTTTAAGCCAGTAATCTATAATATTATTCGCATGTTGGAATGTTACGCTTTGAGTAAGGAAGATGGGCGTTACACTTGAAAAAGACGCAACCATAATCAAAATACTTAACATAACCAAATGAGTTCGAGTGTTTCACATTCAACAACGTTTAGTATGGAACGAAATTGTAGACATAATCGAAACCTGCAATATAACGTAAGACATTCGCGCATTAGACTTTTAACAACTCTATGAAATCAAGCCGAAATGTGTTAACATAGCAAAATCTTTAACATAATAAAAACATTGGGATGTTACGATTTCAAAACATTACTTTATGGAATTGAAACCATAATTGAATTTAATATAAAAACAATTCGAGTATTACGTTTTCAATAAATTTATCTATGGAAGGAAAACGTGACATAATTTAAATCTGTAGCATATACCCTGCAAATAGAATTAACACACACACATATATAATATATATATATATATATATATTATATATCTATCTTATTATATATATAATTATATATATGTGTGTGTTGTCTGTGTGTGTGTTGTGTGTGTTGTGTGTGTGTGTGTGTGTGTGTTAAATTCAACTTACGTTGACAGTCACAAAGTTTGCTTTAGAAGCGTTGAGATGTAGTGAAAATTAGATAAAGAAATTATTTTATTCTCAAACGAAGGATAATGCTAATAATACAACATGAAACATGATAAACTATCCATATGATGCAGAAAAATCTGTCGGCAGCCAGCCATGAGACGCGAACTCACAACTCTGTGATTACGTGTATATATCCTACATTTGCAGAAGAATTTGTCGCTGGGGCAGTTTAGCTTAACGGTAAAGCACCTGGCGCGTAATTACAAGGATATGAGTTCGAGTCTCATGACTGACCACCGACAGATTTTTCTGCAAAATATGGATATATCATCCTGTTTGTGGTATATTATTAGCAGCACCCTGTGTTTGAGAATAAAATTATTTCCACATCTGTATCTTTCGATATATAAATATATATATATATATATATAAATAATAATAATAAATTGAAAAATTAAAAACTTAAAAATTTATAAATTTAAAAAATATAAAATTTATAATATAAATTAAAAATTAAAAATT
>NW_021823882.1:0-10000 GCF_006345805.1 Octopus sinensis | reverse complement strand
GTTGGCTCATTATTTACATTATTTACATTCGACGGATATTTGTCTTCATCTTGTTTTTTGTTGCACTTAACCCCAAGATTCCGATTTCAATTCCAAGCAGTGAGATGAACAATGACAACAACAATAACAACAACAACAACAACAACAACAACAATAATAAAAATAATAATAATAATATAATATAATAATAATAATAATAATAATAATAATAATAATAATAATAATGATGATGATGATGATGATGATGATGATGATGATGATAATAATAATAACATCGAAAAATATCTTAGGAATGAGAACCCAGGTTCGAAATTTCCCCAAGACACCTGAAAAAGGCTGGAGGGTATATCAGCCGAAATGTGTTAACAACAAACTAGATGAGGACAAATATCCGTCAAATGTAAATAATGTACATAATTCCTCATCTCTTAAATATAGAACTGTATTACTGGCTCATGTTTGGCATTTTACACATTCGGGGTGCAATTTGAATGTAAAACTCTATTGCCTCTCTTTAGTTTCTTTCATATCAATTCCACCACCACCTCACCCCCGAAGAAAGACGCTTTTTGTTAATTTTATTAAATAATAAAAGCAAGTCTTGCTGGCGCAGACAACCAAACATCTCTTTAGAGTCTGTTTGATCGTATTAGAGCAGCGTATCTCATAGGAAGTGGGTGCTTTTTAAAATTTCAAATGGATGCTGACAAATTGCCATATTTAATAAAATTAAAATGATTCCCAAATTTCTAAACATTTCCACGATCATGATGAAGTTAGAAGAATTATGTGGATTCAAACAATATTTTGTGTCTTCATTAATAAATTGTGGGTTAACAAAAAAAAAAAAGAAAAAGAAAAGAAAAAGGAAGAAAGTCTAGTATTTCTGTTACTTTGACAGTTTGCAAGCTTCTATGGTAGCGACCAAGTTAAAGATTATAATTCGTTATATTTGTGTGTGTGTGTATCAGATAGATCGGTAGATAGATGTATTGCATGTATATGTATATAGACATTTGTTTTTCTATATATATATATATATATATATATATATATATATATATATATGTCTCAATCTTAACTGTTTGAGAAAAGATCTCTCCAAATATTATAACTGTATCAAGGAATTGCCAAAACATTCCAAATATGTATGTATATATATGTGTGTGTGTGTGTGTGTGTATAAATATGTATGTATACATATATATATATATATGTGTGTGTGTGTGTGTATGTATGTATATATATATATATAATATATATATACCTCTATGAAATCGATAAAAGCTATATGTATATATATATGTGCGTATGTATGTATATATGCATGTACGTATGTATTTATGCATGTATGTATTTATGCATATGTAAATATATATGTACACAGATGTTCATGTATATACGTGTATACGTGTATATGTATATAACTCTAATTTCCTAATTATAGTATTTCAGTTAACAATCTGTCTAAGCCATAAAAGATTGTACACAGATATTATGTCCTTCTTGCTATAGTATCTCATAAGAATCAGCACTTTTTAATTAATTTTCTAGTTAACTATATCTACCATCTGTTAAGAACCATACTTCAGAATCGTGCCACAATTGTAACTGCGTCGTATAAGACCTACCTTCCTATTTCAGTTAGCAATTGGTGTTGTCTATTGGCAATAACCCATCATATGCTATTTAACTATTTCTCTCGTCTACAAAGGATCACACCTCGAGATAATGTCACTACGTTTTACTGCTTTTAAGACCTACCTTCCTATTTTACTTAGCAATTTGTCTCATCTATGAGGGAACACTTGCCAGATCCCCAGGTAGATTAGCAGTAGATATATCTTCCTACTTGAGCTAATTTATCCAGTATATAAACGAACATACTTCAGAGATCCAATCTTCAATGAATTTTTTTTTTCGCTAATCTTACCAGGAAATCTCGATACAGCTACAGTTCCAGATCCTCCTGTTTTCAAGTCCCAATTTTATTCTCCCGAGGTACAGCGATATCAATTATTTCTCATTACTCTCAAAAGTTTTTTTTTTTTTTGTGTGATCCTTTCTTTACAATATACAATAAAACAATTCCAGATCCCCTACTTTCTACATTATAATGATTATATTCGTTGGTGAAATCCCAAAAGATTTTTGAGATGTTATTCGATCGACTATATTATAACTGGAACACCCAGGATCACACTATTTCTCCATTGTTTTTTTCCAATTCATGCTTTCTTCATAATTCCCACTGGACAATCCATGTGACATTTCCATGGCTTCTCCTATATTTCTTTTGAGATGATTCACCGTTTTTACTTATGGAAAGGAGATACGTTCTTACCATTTATTATTCTTTCCATTTTCATCATCATCATCATCATCATCATCATCATCATCATCATCATCATCATCCTCCTCATCATCATCATCATCATCGTCGTCATCGTCATCATCATCATCATCATCATCATCATCATCATCATCATCATCATCATCTTCATTATTATTATTATTATTATTATTATTATTATTATTAAAATTATTATTGAGGCAGCGAGGTGACAGAATCGTTAGCACGCCGAGGAACATGCTTAGCTGCATTTCGTCTGTCCTTACGTTCTGAGTTCAAATTCCGCAAAGGTAGATTCTGCTTTTCGCCTTTTCGAGGTCGATTAAATAATTACCAGTTACGCATTGGGGCCGTTGTAATCGACTTGATGCCTTCCCCCAAATTTGAGGCCATTTGCTTCCAGTAGAAAGGATTATATTTTTTTTTACTTTCTTTTATTTTTTTGAGACGGCGAGCTGGCAGAATCGTTAACACGCCGAGCGAAATGCTTAGCGGTATTTCATCTGTTTTCATGTTCTGAGTTCAAATTTCGCCGAGGTCGACATTGCATTTCACCCTTTCGGGGTCGATTAAACAAGTACCAATTACACACTGGGGTCGATGTAATCGACTTAATCTCTTCCCCAAATTTAAGGCCTTGTGCTTCCAGTAGAAAGGATTATCACTATTATTATTATTTTTATGAGTCTGCGAGCTAGCAGAATCGTCAGCGCGTTGGACAAAATTCTAAGCAGCATTTCTTCCGACACTTTATGTTCCGTGTTCAAGATCCGTCGAGTTCGACTTTGCCTTTGATCGTTTCGGAGATTGATAAAACAACCACCAATTGAGCATTGGTGGGAGGGGAGTTACGCGACAAGCTCCACTCCCACAAAATTTCAGGCCTGGTGCCTATAGTTCGTTCCTTCTCGAGCCATGCTAAATGCCGGTTTCCCGGTTTCCTTGGCGTATAGGTTCCCCACCTGGACGGGACGCCGGTCTACTCGCAGGTGAACTGCAAGAAGCTGAAAGAATGAGAGAAAGTTGTGGCGAAAGAGTCAGCAGAAGTTCGCAGAAATCGAAACCACAACGTTACGATCATGAGTAACCACTAAGCCACGCGACTCCACGGTGCCTATAGTAGAAATAATTATTGCTATTATTAAGTCGGCGAGGTAGCAGAATCGTTAGCGCATCGGATAAAAACGCTAAGCAGTATTCCTTTTGACTCATAAGGTTCTGAGTTCAAATTCCACAAAAATCGAATTTGCTTTTCGTTCTTTCGGGGTTGATAAAATAAGTACCAGAAAGTACTGAGGTCAATGCAATTGACTTACAACCCCTCAAAAGAAAAAAATTGCTGACCCTCTGCCAAAATTTGAAACCATTAAGGTGCGGCGAACTGGCAGAACCGCTAGCATGCCGGAAAAAATGTTTCGTAACATCTCCTTCGGCCTTAACTATGTGTTCAAATTCCAAAGAGGTCGACTTGCTTTTCATCTCTTTTTATTTTTAAAGTCGATAAATAAGTAATAATCGAACACTGGGGCCGATAATATACCCCAGTTCCCTTCGCCAAAATTTTAGGCCTTGTGCCTAAAAGTAGAAAGGACTATTAAAGCGGCGAGCTAGCAGAATAGTTAGCGCGTCGGACAAAATGCTAAGCAGCATTTGTTTTCAATCTTTACATTCTGAGTTCAAATTCCGCCGAGGTCGACTTTGCTTTTCAACCCCTTAGAGGTTGATAAATTAAGTAGCAGTTGAACATTGGTAAAGGTAAAGGTAAAGTTACCTTCTCGAGTCATACCGATGTACAGGGGCCGGTTTCCTGGTTTCCATGGTGCCTGTAAGCCCCACTTCGACAGGACGCTGGCCCGTCGTAGGATTACCCAGTTGAGTGGATTGGAGCAACGTGAAAAGAAGTGTTTTGCTCAAGAGCAGAACGCGTCGCCTGGTCCAGGACTTGAAACCACAATCTTACGTTCATGAGTCCAAAACCCTAACCACTAAGCCACGTGACTGCACAAAGTCAAGGATAAATTGGTTTCAAATTTTGGAAGACGACCAGCAATTTCGGGGAGTGGGAGAAGACGATTAAATTGATCCTAGTACCCAACTGGTATGTATTTCATCGACCCCGATAGGATGAAAGGCAAAATCGACCTCGGCGGAAATGGAACTCAGAACACGAAGACCGACAAAGCGTTTTGCACGGAGTGCTGACGATTCTTCCGGTTCACCGCTTTCTTGAGCATTGACGGGGTGGGGGAGGACGATGTAGTAGATTAATCCCTCCCCCAAAAAATTGCTAGCATTGTATCAAAACTTGAAAATATTACTACTTCTGCTCTTACCACGAACCCTCGTCGATTCCTGGAACGGGCGACGCTTTGCGTTCTTGAGCAAAACACTTCACTTCACGTTGATCCAGTCCAGTCAGCTGGCAAAACTGAATAATCCTACGACGAATCGATGTCCCGTCCAGGCTGAGGATGTATACGCCATGGAAACCGGGAACCCGAAACAGGCCCTTATGAGTCGGTATAACTAGAGAAGAAAGGAAAATTTTTACCAAATAATTCACCCAATCCTTATTCCCCAGAAAATCGATGACCCTCTCTAGAAATATGCCCCATCGATAGCCAAATATTTGAAAATAACGTTAACAATATTTAAGCGCACGAGTGACTGTGTGGTAAGAAGCTTGCATTCCAACCACATGGTTCCGGGTTCAGTCCCACTGCGTGGCACCTTGGGCAAGTGTCTTCTACTATGGCCTCGGGCCACAGTGTCTGTGTTTGCCCCCCCCACACACACACACATGCAATCGCTTGACAACCGATATCAGTGTGTTTGCGTCCTTGTAACTTAGCGGTACGACAGAATACACCGATAGAATAAGTAGTAGTCTTACAAAGAACAAGTCCTACGGTCGATTTGTTCGACTAAAGGTAGTGCTCCAGGATGGCCGCAGTCAAATGAATAAAACAAGTAAAAGAAGAGAAGAAAAAGAAAGAATATGACTCTCGCTGACATAGGAAAGTCTGCGAAGGTCGCAGGCATTGCCATTTCTCCAAAACTGAACATGAGTTTTTCAAATTGTAGTGTTAGATTGTATGTATTGAAAGGTATTTGGCTGCTATTTCTTAAAGGCCTCCCGATTATGTAAAGGCTTATCCATGGCTTCGAATACATAAATACCAGTTACATATCAGAGGAGGTCAGTTTACCAAACTTATCTCAGATATCGTCATCCTCGTTAACATCATCAGCAAACTTACTCGGATCATCATCGTCATCATCGCCATCATTATCATCATCATCAGCAGCAGCAGCAGTGGCATCATCATTATCATCATCATCGTCATCGTTGTCATCATCATCATCATCATCATCGTCATCATTACCACCAGCATCGCAAGTTCATTATTCTCTCTCTCTTTCTATCTCTCTCTATCTCTATCTCTCTGTCTGTCTGTCTGTCTCTCTCTCTCTCTCTCCCTCTCTTCCCCTTCTTTGTATCCCTAGTAATAATTTAGGATAAGTACTATTTCAAACTGTAATTTTTTAAGTGGACGAATTCTGTTGAATATCATTAAATCATCAATTACGTAAATTAAAATCGCCCTTCAGGCAATCCTTATATATAAATGTGTGTGTGTGTGTGTGTACACACATTCACAGATGTCTATATGTGTATTATATGTATGTATATACGTATGTATGTATGTATGTATGTATGTATGTATGTATGTATGTATGTATGTATGTATGTATGTATGTATGTATATGTATGTATGCATGTATGTATGTATGTATGTATGCATGTATGTATGTATGTATGTATGTATGTATGTATGTATGCATGTATACGTATGTAGTGACATGTGGATCAGTTGCTAACACAAATCCGCTAGTTTTAAAATGTAGTGACATGTGGTTCAGTTACGTAAATTAAAATCGCCCTTCAAGCAATCTTTATATATAAATATGTGTATATATATATATATATATATATATATATATATATATATATACATACACACACACACATTCACATATGTCTATATGTGTATTATATGTATGTATAAACGTATATATGTATGTATATGTATATATATATATAATATATATATATATTAAATATATCATATATTATATATATATATATCTGTATATATATTAAATATATATATATTACATACACACATGTGTGTATGTGTGCATGTATGTATGTATGCATGTATGTATGTATGCATGTATGTATGTATGTATGTATGTATGTATGTATGTATGTATTATGTATGTATGTATGTATGTATGTATGCATGCATGCATGTATGTATGTATGTATGTATGTATGTATGAATGTATGCATATGTATGCATATGTATGTAGTAACACGTGGGTCAGTTACTAACACAAATCCGGTAGTTTTTAAATTTTTTGAGTTTCTTTTTATATAATTGATCTGGCAATATTGCAAGGAAGTTTAACGGCGACCGGAAATAGTAAAGAGGTTTCTAAAACTGGAGTCAGACAGAAGAGTGTGTATGGCGGGCGGGGGGGAAGGGAGTAATCGAGAATTTCATTACAAAGGAAGACAATAAACGAACAGGCAGGGAGCTGCAAAATGGCGGACTTCCCAACCGAACAGGAATGAACACACAGACACAACTCTAGCGGCAAAATAGATAAAACATGAACATACATAGCAAAATATATATAAGCAATTACACATATTCAGATATGTAAGTGTGTGTTGTGCATAAGCATAAAGAGTTATAAAATGATGTCACGAAAACTACTAAGATGAGAGACGGACGTGAGAAAGACGGTGGGAGGGAGTTTAGAGAAGAGAAACGGTGTTGGAGAAGGATCAAAGCAAGCAGAGGTCGGTATTCAGACTATGAAAGGAAGTAGAGGATGTCAGCTAGGAAATTAGTCGTTGTTCCTTATGTTGTCCTCCAATGTGTTGGTGGATAACGTCTTAGATAGAATAGTTGTTAGTGGGTGTGGTAAAGTGAAGTATGCACAAAAAAACTTCCCTTACACAGCGACATCAGATTCTCTTACAGACTCACGTTCTTCCATTTACAATCCCGCACTCTTCGGTTTTATTATATATATAGTTTTCTGTTTGCATCCACCACCGATTTTTCGACTTCTGTTTTTTTCTCCCCACACTATTTCGAGTAAGCTCTATTCATTTAACTTTTGGCCAGCACCCAACCAACTAGAAAACTACCAAGGTAATCTCACATGCGGTGATATTACCTTGTCAGAGATTTCCCCTTAGTTTTAATTAACAACCCCTTCTGTGAATGCGCTCTAGACCCTCATCGACGTTGACTATTTCACGAGCTGGATCGAGTCCTTCTTTCACAGGAGGTACTTGAATCACCAAAAGCTCTAAAATACATATCAAGACAATACAAATAATTGGACAGCACACTGGCCCCGCACATATTGTTTGATAGCAAAATTCACTCTTCTCACACATTCTAAGCTACAAGCTTGTACCATCTTCAACGAGTACCATCTTCTACCTCACCATTTATTTTATTTTATTTATTTTTTTTTTACATTTCGGTAAATGTAACCACCCATCCTTTTTGAGCTTGTACTCTCTCCTTCGAAAGGTATTAAAAAGTATGCGCGACTCTCGCATCAGACGTTCACTTATTCCTAAACAAATCCAGTAAAGAACCTTCACTCGTTCTGCACACGATGTCACATTTGCCCTGATATCTCCTCCAACCAGCATTTCTATGCAATCCAAAGTCCATTGTCGACGTATCTGATAATTATGTCGATATCTCCACCATACACGGGTTCCAAATTTTAGCACAAGACCAGCAAATTCGGGCCAGGGGGTTAGTCGATTACCTCGATCTCAGTACTTATTTTATCAACCACGAAGGATAAAAAACAAGGTCGAACTCGGCAGAATTTGAACTCAAAACAGTAAAAGACGAACGAAATGCTAGTAAGCATTTTTTTTCTTTTTTGCTCGGCATGCTAACAATTCTGCCACCTCGTAGCCTTTAGCAGTATTATATATATTGCGAAGGCGGCGAGTTGGCAGAAACGTTAGCACGCCGGGCGAAATGCGTAGCCGTATTTCGTCTGCCGCTACGTTCTGATTTCAAATTCCGCCGAGGTCGACTTTGCCTTTCATCCTTTCGGGGTTGATAAATTAAGTACCAGTTACGCACTGGGGTCGATATAATCGACTTAATTCGTTTGTCTGTCCTTGTTTTTCTTCTCTGTGTTTAGCCCCTTGTGGGTAGTAAAGAAATAGGCATTTAGTCTGCCGCTACGTTCTGAGTTCAAATTCCGCCGAGGTCGACTTTGCCTTTCATTCTTTCGGGGTCGATTAAATAAGTACCAGTTATGCACTGGTGTCATTATAATCGACTTAATCCGTTTGTCTGTCCTTGTTTGTCCTCTCTGTGTTTAGCCACTTGTGGGTTGTAAAGAAATAGATATTTCGTCTGTCTTTATGTACTGAGCTCAAATTCTGCCGAGTTCGGCTTTGCATTTTGTCCTTTCGGGGTCGATAAACTAAGTACCAGTTACGCACTGGGGTCGATATAATCGACTATCCACCTCCCCTATAGTAGAAAAGAATATTATATATTACTTTCTATTCTAAGCACAAGGCTCGAAATTTTGGGGGATGGGTCAGTCAATTTGGTCGACTTCAGTGCGTAACTGGTACTTAATTTATCGACCCCGAAAGGATGAAAGGCAAAGCCGACCTCGGCGTAATTCGAACTCAGAACGTATCAGCAGATGAAATGCCTATTTCTTTACTATCCACAAGGGGCTAAACACAGAGAGGACAGACAAACGGATTAAGTCGATTACATCGACCCCAGTGCGTAACTGGTACATATTTAATCGACCCCGAAAGAATGAAAGGTAAAGTCGACCTCGGCGGAATTTGAACTCAGAACGTAGCGGCAGACGAAAAACCGCTACGCATTTCGCCCTGCGTGCTAACGCTTCTGCCAGCTTGCCGCCTAAGTGCATTAGAACTGCTATTCTTTGTGTCTAAATGAGACTTATTAACCGTTCAGCTGATCGCTTCAAAGACCATCTTCTCGTTGTTCGAAGAAAAGTATCGGTTACACTAACCCCCATAACCCCCATGATTTCAGTCCACATGTCCACGCCTCTAATTGTATTTTCACCTATAGCGTACCACCTGGATAAAGGGCAAGTCGACAACTTACGGGGCCAATGACCAATACTCAACCTGGAAACCTATACCACCACCACCACCTCCACCGCCACCACCGCCGCCACCGCCGCCGCCGCCGCTGCCGCCATCACCACAATATAAATATTGATCTCCACCTCCTCCAACCATCGTATTCACTCTCACACCACCTTCCCATTTTCGGTATTTTCCGTCCGACTTCTTCTGTATAAATATTTATATAATTATGCACGTTTACATACGTACGTATATTTTACTGAGTGTACGATTATAATCACGTAGTTTCTGTTTATCGTTACAGTTGTGTCTGTGTGTTCGCTTTTGTTCAGTTTGATGGGGCTTCTTATACAGCAGCCAGCTTACGAAAGCGTTCGTTATTATCTCCCTTCGTAATGGAACTCTCCATTACTCACCTACATTCGACTCCATCTTTAGAAGAA
>NW_021823881.1:20000-21001 GCF_006345805.1 Octopus sinensis | reverse complement strand
TTCAGTCGCCTTCTTTGAACTGTCTTCTTCTTTTCCTCAAGGATTACATTATAAGGAGCAAAAGCTTCGTGACAATTCCCCATAATCTTGGAAAAGCGCTGAACATTTGAATCCACATCCTTGAACATAGAAATACCTTTTTCGATATATGCAAATGCTCGCTGCATTTTCTTAAAGGTAAGTTGACGTGGCCGATGTTTGACTTCCTCTTCTTTATTTTGCTGCTCATGAAGCTCTATAAAATTCTCTTTCGTCAGGAGCTGCTTGTCTTTTTCAAATATATTTGTGAAATCCTTCTCATCCAAATCCATTTCCAGCCCTTTGCTCATCATCACCAACGTTTTGTTGATGGCAAACATTATTAAACCCCTTAAAATCATTCACAAATTGCAGGCATAGCTTCTTCCATACACCATTCATAGCCGTGCTCTGTACATCATTCCATGCCGATGCTATGTTCTGTACAGCCTAAAATCTTGTCCTTATTATGTTCAATCGTCGATAGGGTTGTCCGGTTCATCCGTGCAATTGCTACCACTTTTTCACCATTTCCATGGCGTTTTATCATAGCCAGTTTATCTCCCAGCGTTATAGCGTGACGCTTAGCACTTTCACTGTGGATTTTCTTAGGAGACATTGGAGCAAAAAATAGAGTCACAAATGAATGAGAATGAGAAAGTAGCCGATAAACAGACGTAAACAAATCTGAATTCAAAACAATCGCGGGAATCACGAGTGACAACGACGCCTAGCGGTAGATATTGGAACTATAGAGCAATATGAGCCCCGAAAGACCGATAAATAAGACAACACAACTGATTTCATGATATCGTTCACTAAGCTACACTACTTTATGGCGTGTATCTTAACATTTACTGTACGTATTTTAATATGATTTTATATGCGTTTATTCCTATTTATTGTACAGTAACATGATTTTATGTGCTTTTAACGGTTTTCTAGTGATTTTAGGATTCCAATATTTGAGGTGGACAGACGTA
>NW_021823881.1:12500-15000 GCF_006345805.1 Octopus sinensis | reverse complement strand
TTTAAAGGTACTTGTTGTAAGTCTCCAGCTGAGATTTGAACCATAGCTCTCAGATTTTCTTCGACTAGGAAAAACGTCGCCATAAAAACTATAAATGCCTCCTAAGTATTGCTCAGCCGATCAGCACTGGGTGACTTATTATGACCGAAGCGGCAATCTTCAAAAACAGAAGTATGTGAATTTTTCTAACAAATAGTTTGGCCCTAGATTCTAGAAGATTAGTTATCTCTCTCTATATAAACGGCAGTTTGTCTGTGTGTGTTTCTGTCAGCCGCTACGTTCTGAGTTCAAATTCCACCGAGGTTGACTTTGCCTTTCATCCTTTCGGGGTCGATAAATTAAGCACCAGTTACGCACTGGGGTCGATGTAATCGACTTAATCCGTTTGTCTGTCTTTGTTTGTCTCCTCTGTGTTTAGCCCCTTGTGGGCAGTAAAGAAATATAATATAGGTGTATTAACACCATTCTCTTTCCAGTAAGAAATTTTGCTCCATGACAAAACACAGTGACTGACTTATTTACGAGTCCAAACGTGCCACACACATATTCGGACAGGTAATAACATTACATTTACTTCTAGTGTCTAGAAGCACATATTAATTATATGAAGTAATTCATTTCCTTATATTAATCTCCATTACATTATACAGAAGCTTCCTCACCGATATATTCAACATTGATCTACTAATTTATTGAATGTACGAATGTAAATATAATGATGAAGGTTAATAAAATATTTGGAGACTTAATCAAACCTCAGCTTGGCCATTGTCTACACACGCACACTTCCTAACATGACAAACCTAAAAAGAATACGAAACTAATCACCGTACTAAAGTATTATTAGGGAAAGAAACAGAAGTTTGTTTGTCTATCGATCCTCACCAGATTTTACTGTGTATTTATTTGTGTATTTATTTATTTATTTATTTATTTGTGTATTTAAAATATCTGAGCTAATTAAAGTTGAATTTAATTTGTTTATTTTCTTATTTGGGGCGTTGTTGGTAATTACAAGACAAGATGACAATTAGGCAAAAACGAAAATGGTTTACAACTACTACTACTACTACTACTACTACTACTGGTGCTGCTGCTGCTACTGGTGCTACTACTATACTACTACTACTACTACTACTACTAGTAGTAGTACTACTACTACTAGTAGTACTACTACTACTGTTATTATTATTATTATTGTTATTATTATTATTATTGTTATTATTATTATCATCATTATCATTATTATTATTATTATTATTATTATTATCATTATCATCATTATTATCATTATTATTATTATCCTTATTATTATTATCATCATCATCATCATCATCATCATCATCATCATCATCATCATCATCATCATTATTATTATTATTATTATTATTATTTTTATTATTATTATTGTTATTATTATGGTTATTACTAGTGTCGTCGTCGAGGTAAGACGTTTGTTTCCTGAGTTCCGTGAGTTTGAAATTTGTTGTTATTTTTCAAGTTTATTGACTGTTTGTTTGTTGGTTTTTGTTATCCGAACTCCTTTTGGTGTGCAGAAGGAGTACTTGTGCTGAAAATTTTCCCCTTTTAGGGGAGAATTTCGGACGTTTTGTCCATTAAAAAAAAATGGGTAACGAAGCTGGCATGGATGGAGCTCCGATGAATTTAGATCGATCTAAAGCTTTTGATAGGGTCGATCACCAATACTTGGCGGCTGTCCTCAGGGCAGCTTTTTCGGTCCAGTTTTCCGCGGTTGGATCACTGCTTTACACAGCGGCATCTGCTCGGTTTTTCAGGTGAATGGTCACCTGTCGGAGCCATTCAGTATCTTGCGTTCGGTCCGTGAAGGGTACCCTCTCTCCTCCCTTCTCTATGTACTGACTCTTGAGCCATTACTGCGGAAGTTGGAGGCTGTGAGGGGTGTCCCGCGTGATGTAGGATGTGGAAGAAGTGTATCAATTATGCTGATGATGTCACCGTCATAGTGTCGAACCACATGCATACACTGCTGCTACTGCTACTGCTGCTTCCACTGCCGCCGCTGTTGCCGTTGCTGCGCCACTACTGCTGCTACCACAACCACCACTACCACCACCACTACCACCACCATCACCACCACAACCACCACCACCACCACCACTACCACCACCATCACCACCACCACCACCACTACCACCACCATCACCACCACCACCACCACTACCGCCACCATCACCACCACCACCACTAGTACTACTACTATTAGTGCTGCTGCTTCTTTTACTTCTGCTACTACCACTACTCCTACTGCTATTGTTGTTGTTGATGATGATGATGATGATGATTATTATGGTGATGACGACGATGACGACGACGGCGATGATGATTAGTAAGCTCTCTGCTAAAGACAAAAACAAAAAAAAAGAGAGAAAAAAGAGAAAAAGAGACATAGTCATTCTAATTAGCTCTGACTGATTGGCAGCTCATTAAGTTTGGCGGCGACGGTTTGTTGTCTAAACAT
>NW_021823881.1:0-2500 GCF_006345805.1 Octopus sinensis | reverse complement strand
TCTGAGTATTTTGAAAACTTTGCAAAGCGCCATTGCTTTGTATGAGTGTTAGTGTCTACTCGCTTGATGTTGTAGCTTGCGTCCATTCCTTAATTGCGTTCGTACTTACTGAGATGAAATATTCTTGTGTCGAAAACTGAGCTCACAACCGGCATTTTTATCGTTAAAAACCTGACCTGCCTTCTATTCTAGAATATTATGTACACTATTAAGTTCATCAAATATATTTAAATATGAAGACTGCCGGATAATATTTGAGGCCGATTTGGCTGCAAAATCTTGCCTGTTTGCTATCAACTCTCCCACGAGAACTGGGAACTAAATTATTCGTGCCTGTGAGACCATTTTTTCAGCGCATGTACGTATGTATATATATATATGCATACATGTGTGTGTGTGTGTGTGTGTGTGTGATTTTCTCTGTGTCATTGTGCTTCTGTCTATTTATACGTTCATGCGCGCGAGCAAATCCTGCCAATCAATGTCTCTAGACATTCAAATATTTGTACGACTGCGAGTGTGTGTGTCTGTAGATTTAAGTACGTATAACTTATTTCTGTGTATGTGTGCGTATGCATATATATCAGTATCTATCTATCTATCTATCTATCTATCTATCTATCTATCTATCTATCTATCTATCTATCTATCTACATACATAGGTATGTATGTATTTGTATATACATATGTGTACATACATGTACACATATACATATGTGTACATGTATATATATATATATATATATATATATATATATATACATGCATATATGTATGTGTGTTGTGCATGTATATATGTATACATATATATGTAGAGGCATACCTATATATTTTTGTGTACGTATGTGTATGTATGTATGTATCTTTCTATACATACATACATACATACATACACACATAATACATATCTACTTATTTGCATACACAAAGAGAATTACTGAGCCACATATATATGCATATATAATTAAACATATATATCTGTATGTATTCTGTTTCTCTCTCTCTCCCCTCTTCCCCCTCTCTCTCTGTATATATATATATTTATATACACATATATACATATATATATATACATCTATGTATGTTATAGTTGTTGGTGTATGAATGTGTTCGTGTGTATACACACACACACACACACACATATATATATATATATCTATATACATCTCTCTCTCTCTCTGTATATATATATATATATATATATATATATATATACATATAGATATATAGATATATATGATATGATATATATATATATATATATATATATATATATATATATATATATATATATAAATAAATATATAATATATATATATATATATATATACGTGCCCGCTCTACGCGCACATATCTGTATATACACGCCATGCATCACACATACTCTTCTATTATTTATATACGCATACATCTTCTGTCAGCAGGTGTTGGCATGCGCATGCGTGTATGTGTTATCTGTGCTTGGGAGCGTAATTTTTACGTACGTGAGTCTCTATCTTTGCCAACCTGTTGCAATAAATCATTTAAAGCTATATAAATTGACTCCGTGTGTGAGAACGCCCTTTTCTTTTTGCCTGTAGAACTGTCTGTACATATACATATATATATGGGTTTGCTTCCACATAAATGTGTGCATTTAGCGTGTGCATATACACATATGTATAACATAGAATATTTCACCTATCTCACAGTGCATTGAAGTCTCTTCGTATATAAACATCGTCGAACATACGATAAACACAGGATACATCATTTGCTAGAACCAATGAAATCACCTTCAACCGTTCAAACGATTTTCTGTGGGCAAAGCGACACACATGACACCAAATGACTCAGAAATTTATACATATATGCATATATATTATATTTATACATATATACATACGTACATACATACGTACTTACATACATACATACATACATACATACATACATACACACATACATACATACATACATGCATACATACATACATACATACATACACACATGCATACATACATACAAAATACATACATACATACATACATAAATACATACATACACACATACATACATACATACATACACATTTACCCCATACATACATAAAACACATACATACATACATACATACATACATACATGCATGATACATACATACATACATACGTACGTACATACATACATACATACTTACATACATACATACATACATACATTACATACATACATGCATACACACATACATACATACACACATGCATACATACATACATACATACATACATACATACATACATACATACATACATACATACATACATACATACATACATACACACATACATACATACATACATACATACATACATACGTACATACATACATACATGCATGCATACATACATACATACGTACATACATACATACATACATACATACATATATACATACACACATACACACGCTTATGCATACATAGGGACAAAGGTCTTTATCGTTTGATATACAATCCTAT
>NW_021823880.1:0-20858 GCF_006345805.1 Octopus sinensis | reverse complement strand
AGTAGCCCATCCCGCTCAAATGGTTCTGAATAAGGGTTGTTTAAGGATGTTAAACGAAACACCCATGTTTCCAGAAGTGAATTATCCAAACCCCCAAGAATCCCTCTCAACACATGGCTATGATGCTCCCCCACTACTTCTGCTCGTGATCAGAGATACACATATCGTCAGCCACAAAGGGACATGCTCAACTGGTTAAGGTCAAACAACTGACGAGCAAATCTGTGGTATTGAGCAGAATATTTGCTGTAGCCCATCTTTTATACCAAGACAAAAAAATGTACATAACACTTTCAATCAGTTAAGATCAGAAGCCACGAGAGCCACTGCCTGGTACCGCATCAGGGCATTTATTATTATTATTATTAATTATTATTATTATTATTATTATTATTATTATTATTATTATGAGGCGGCGAGCTGGCAGAATCGTTAGCACGCCGGGCGAAATGCTTAGCAGTATTTCGTCTGCCGTTACGTTCTGAGTTCAAATTCCACCGAGGTCGACTTTGCCTTTCATCCTTTCGGAGTCGATAAATTAAGTACCAGTTTCGCACTGGGGTCGATATAATCGACTTAATCCGTCTGTCTGTCCTTGTTTGTCCCCTCTGTGTTTAGCCCCTTGTGGGTAGTAAAGAAATAGGTATTTCGTCTGCCGTTACGTTCTGAGTTCAAATTCCGCCGAGGTCGACTTTGCCTTTCATCCTTTCGAGGTCGATAAATTAAGTACCAGTTGCGTACTGGGGCCGATCTAATCGACTGGCTCCCTCCCCACAAAATTTCGCGTCTTGTGCCTAGAGTAGAAAATATTATTATTATTGTTGTTGTTGTTGTTGTTGTTGTTATTATTATTATTATTATTATTATTATTATTATTATTATTATTATTATTATTATTATTATTATTATTTTGTCTGTGGCTTCCTCTCCTCTTTTCTCTGTTTATTTCCGTTCGCCTATTTCCAGCAAAGGTAAGGTATGTATCGCCCTCTCATTTGTCTAAAGGTAATTTTATACGTTAAATGTTGATGCGTATAACAGACGTTATTCCCTCACCTCAGACGCATCTACCCGTTATTTACCCATCATCTCCCTTATCCGCTACAATCCTTACAATTCTTCATCCATTTACAGAATTTTAAAACTTTTTATCTAACTTATTTTCTGTTTTTTTTCTGTGTTCTTTTAAATCACAAGATTCTCTCTCTCTCTCTCTCTCTCTCTCTCTCTCTCTCTCTCTAGCACTCTCCTTCCCCTCTCCCTACTTTTCTCGCCCTCTCCATCTCTTTCTTCCCTCTTTCTCTGTTAGTCTGACTGTCTGCCCTCCTGCCTGCCTGCTTGCTTGTCTGTCTGTCTGTCTGTCTATTTATCTATCTTTGTGCTGTGTCATCTGTTTGTTTGTTTGTGTGTGTGTGTGTGTGTGTGTCAGTGTGTGTGTGTGTGTGTGTGTTTGTGTGTGTGTGTTTGTGTGTGTGTGTTTGTGTGCATGTGTGTGTGCGTGAGTGAGTGAGTTTGTGTGTGTTTGTGTGTGTGTGTTTGTGTGTGTGTGTGTGTGTGTGTCTGTGTGTGTGTGTGTGTGTGTGTGTGTGTGTGAATCACAACCGTCACTCGCAAGCGAGTATGACTTGCTCGCATAGTATCATGCATCCGCTAATTGTTTTAGGTCCCTTTGTAGTCACGAGCAGGTATGGGACCCCCATATAGGCTCTTCTACATTTGACCGTGTGAAACATCGCGGACAGCCGGGATTAGGGGAAAGGGCTGTTGTTTCATTTCTGCTGATAAGACTGGAGCAACATTAAGTATTTTCCTCAAATACACAACACACCGCCCAGTTCAGGTGTTGAATGCACGAACCCAAGATTGGAAACCCAACACTTTAACCAATAAACAATTCTAAAACGCAATTTCGATTTCCATCCTACCCATTTTATTTCAGTAAAAATTCCCGGAAAGGTATGAACATCATGACATCTTAATCCACCAGCTCTTCCAGTCAATAAGACAGATGATTGGTTGCGAAAAAGCGTCGAGCTGGCTGAAATGTTAGCACGCCGGGCGAAATGCTTAGCGGTATTTCGTCTGCTGCTACGTTCTGAGTTCAAATTCCGCCGAGGTTGACTTTGCCTTTCATCCTTTCGGGGTCGATAAATTAAGTACCAGTTACGCACTGGGGTCGATGTAATCGACTTAATCCATTTGTCTGTCCTTGTTTGTCCCCTCTATGTTTAGCCCCTTGTGGGCAATAAAGATGATTGGTTACGAATACACCGGGCGCTATTTTTCAATGAAACTTCGTATGTTACTTGTTTGCATTGTGGAGGCGCGTGACTTAGTGGTTTTGGGTGTTGGACTCATGATCGTAAGATTGTAGTTTCGATTCTTGGGCCGGGCGATGCATTGTGTTCTTGAGCAAAACACTTCATTTCGCGTTGCTCCAGTCCACTCAGCTGGCAAAAGGGAGTTACCCTGCGATGGACCGGCGTCCCAGCCAAGAGGGGAATTTATCCGCCATGGATTCTGGCATGACTCGAGAAGGTAACGGTTACCTTACTTATATACATTTATATCAGTGGGTCTCAACCGGGGTTCAAATGGCCTTTGGGGCTCATACGGCCCTTCGGGGTCCATATAAAATTTCATTACTAAAATTAATGTGCAATGGTGTTTGTAGTGATACAATAAAGAAAATATTCTAATTTTTTATACATCATCATCATCATCATCATCATCATCATCATCATCATCATCATCATCATCATTATCGTAATCATCATCATTGTTTAACGTCCGTTTTCCATGTTGGCATGGGTTGGACGATTTGTTATTTGTGGTGGTGGTGGTGATGGTAGTGGTGGTGGTGGTAGGGGGATGGTGATAGTTGTGGTGGCTTGGTTGTGGTAAGGATTAAAGTGAGGTTGTTATTTGAGGAGGAAGTGGTGGTGATGGTGGTGGTAGTGGTGATAGTGGTGGTAGTGGTGATAGTGGTGTGGTGGTAGTGATGGTGGGGGCCATGGTGATGGTCATGGTGGTGGTGGTGGTGGTGGTAATGGTGGTGTGGTAGTATTATAGTTGTAGTGTTGCTGGTATGATTAAAATACTTCTGCTCAATAACACAAATAGAGTGGATACCGTTTACAGGTGATTACAGGTGATTCATTTTACAGACAACCGCAACAACAATACCGACATCGGCATTATAACTGGAATGTCGCCATAACCACTGTAATTATTCCTAACTTTTTATCCATGTCTGTCTTTCTTCTTCCATGTTATTTCAGTTATTTCTCCTCCTCCTCCTCCTCCTCCTCCTTCTTCTTCTTCTTCTTCTTCTTCTTCTTCTTCTTCTTCTTCTTCTTCTTCTTCTTCTTCTTCTTCTTCTTCTTCTTCTTCCAGCATTATCTTCTTCTTCTTCCAGCATTATCTTCTTCTTCCAGCATTATCTTCTTCTTCTTCCAGCATTATCGCTGCCTCGCTTTCTACAAGTGTGTTTGAAGATGTATGTATGTATGTATGTATGTATGTATGTATGTATGTATGTATGTATGCATGCAAGCATGTATGTATGTATGTATGTATGTATGTATGTATGTATGTATGTATGTATGTATGTATGCATGCAAGCATGTATGTATGTATGTAGTATGTATGTATGTATGTATGCATGCAAGCATGTATGTATGTATGTATGTATGTATGTATGTATGTATGTATGCATGCAAGCATGTATGTATGTATGTATGTATGTATGTATGTATGCATGCAAGCATGTATGCATGTATGTATGTATGTATGTATGTATGTATGTATGTATGTATGTATGCATGCATGCAGGCATGTATGTATGTATGTATGGATGTATGTATGTATGCATGCATGCATGCATGTATGTATGTATGTATGTATGATTGTATGCATGCCTGTATACATATATGTATCTGTGTGTGTGTTCATGGTGTTAATGCTGTGCCCCTTTATGCCATGTAACTTAGTTATTCAACAAATGTGGATCGATGGAATAAGTATTAGATTTAAATAAATATCGGGCCGATACATTCAACTAAATCCTCAACTGCTGTTTACCTGCATAAACGCGGGCCAACACACACACACACGCACACACACTTCTTTCAGTTTCCGTCTATCAAATCCTTTATTATTGCTTTGGTCAACCTGAGTCTATAGTAGAACAGAGTTCTTCGTCACGGTGATGTCTAAAATATTCTTTCCTACTCTAGGCACAAGGTTCGAAATTGTTGGGAGAAGGGACCAGTCGATTAGATCGACCCCAGTACGCAACTGGTACTTAATTTATCGACCCCGAAAGGATGAAAGGCAAAGTCGACTTCGGCGGAATTTGAACTCAGAATGTAAAGACAGACGAAATATCGCTAAGCATTTCGCCCGGCGTGCTAACGTTTCTGCCATCTCGTCGCCTTGATGTCTAAAATACTCGCTTATACCAAAATTTTTCAAATTTAAAAGGCTAATAACTTTTTAATTATTGATTTATAGGGAAAATGAATTTCAGCTTCATAATTAGTATAGAAAACTTAATCGATGTACCAAATTTGAAAAACAATTGGAACAAAATTGTTAACAGTAACGAAAACCACAAAGATCCGACATTTGTACAAGGTGACACGCAGTGGGACTGAACCCGGAACTGTGTGGTCGAAAGGAAACTTCGTACCACATTGCCACACACTGCATAGATATTAGCAATTATGAAAGCGATATTTCTCGTTCAATAATGTAAAACGAAGACTTACTTCATTCTTTAGGCAGAGACTACAGCAACAGTCACGTTAGAACTGTTATTAGCACTAATTTATTTAAATCTTTTCTTATTGATGTTTTCTCGCTTATTTTTCTCTTTATCTATCATTGTTTTACCTTTCCTTCTTTCTTACTTTCTTACTTTCTTTCTTTCTTTCTTTCTTTCTTTCTTTCTTTCTTTCTTTCTTTCTTTCTTTCTTTCTTGAAAGAACTCCAAACATGTCCGAAAGAATATTTCCGTGCGTATGTACGTGTCAAGCAGTCGCATATTTTCCTTCTTTTCCTCGGTAACCTGTTATTTCGGTAACAATGGGCAGCCTGACTGACTGACCTCTAACCTCTGACCTATGACCCCTCTACACTTTCTAATATATATATAAACAAAACAAGGCGGCGAGCTGGCAGACACGTTAGCGCGCCGGGCGAAATACTAAACGGTATTTCGTCTGTCGTTACGTTCCGAGTTCAAATTCCGCCGAGGTCGACTTTGCCTTTCAATCTTTCGGGGTCGATTAAATAAGTACCAGTTACGCACTGGGGTCGATATACTCGACTTAATCCGTTTGTCTGTCCTTGTTTGTCCTCTCTGTGTTTAGCTTCTTGTGGGTAGTCAAGAAATAGGTATTTCGTCTGTCGTTACGTTCTGAGTTCAGATTCCGCCGAGGTCGACTTTACCTTTCATCCTTTCGAGGTCGATAAATAAAGTACCAGTTACGCACTGGGGTCCATGTAATCGACTTAATCCGTTTGTCTGTCCTTGTTTGCCCCCTCTATGCTTAGCCCCTTGTGGGCAATAAAAAAAAAATATATAAACAAAACAAAACAAATAGCCAAATATTGCCAAAAGCGCTTGTGGTTGGAAAGCGCGTATGATTGAATTGGTTTTAAGACAGGGACAATTTAAATCTATCGGAATGGTACTTGTCTGACAAGTGATTTGATCTGGAACTGTTCTAGCCGAATAAACTACACGGAGAAACCATCTAATAACACACGAAGTTGGCGAATTCGCACCAAATTTATTTCTCGAGAGGTCAAAAACCTCATTCGCATAACTACGCGCTGGTCACTGATACCTCGTATTTGAATTTACGTGTGTTTATGTCCCCGTAACATTAGCGGTTCGGCAAAAAGAAGCCAATAGAACAAGTACTAGGCTTACAAAGTTCCCGCCGTTTTTTTAAATTTTAACTTTTTAAAAGGTTTAATAAAAGATAACAACTAATTAATCAATAATGTATTCACCCTTGTATACAACTTCTTCCCAACATTCAACAAGATTTGTAATACCTCCTTGGTAGAAATCACCCTATTTCGACTCGAAAAATTGATCCAACCAAGCTCTCAATTCTGCACTAGTGTTGAACGAAACTCCGCACATAGCATTTGAAAGAGATCGAAAGAGGTGGAAATCCGTTGGTGCCAAATCAGGAGAGTATGGCGGGCGTGGAAGCACTTCTCAACCATGCCTTTGAATGGCTTTCTTGGTCATATTGGCGATATGAGGGCGGGCGTTGTCGTGCAGCAGAAGAACTCCATGCTGACGATTAGATCTTTTCTCTTGAATAGCCGTGTTGAGTCGTTCCATTATTAATAGCTCTCCAACAATTTACAAGTTAATTAACAACTTAATTAATTAGAAATAATTATTTGAGTTTGCCCCCATCACTACCTGACAGTTAGTGTTGGTGAATTTACGTTTCCGTAAGTAGCGGTTCGGCAAAGAGGCCGATAGAATTAGTATCAGGTTTTAAAAAATATAAGTCCTGGGGTAGATTCGTTCGACTAAAATTCTTAAAGGCGGTAAATTTGAACTCAGAACGTAGCGGCAGACGAAATACCGCTATTTCGCCCGGCGTACAAACGTTTCTTATTTCTTTATTGCCCACAAAGGGCTACACACAGCGGGGACAAACAAGGACAGACAAACAGATTAAGTCGATTACATCGACCCCCAGTGCGCAACTGGTACTTAATTTATCGACCCCGAAAGGATGAAAGGCAAAGTCGACCTCGGCGGAATTTGAACTCAGAACATAGCGGCAGACGAAATACGGCTAAGCATTTCGCCCGGCGTACTAACGCTTCTGCCATCTCACCACCATCCCAATTATAAATATTATACTATCTATGTTACTGCAACGTTTCTATGAGAGCAGCTAACGTGATCTATCAGTAATTCTACACTAGACGCCTGAAAACTTGCATATACTAACGCTATCATATTAATCCTTCTTCTTAGTTCCCACCTCGTTTTCAATTTCCTAATCTATCATTAATCTATAACCTCCAAATAGATCCACTTTTCATTAAAGAGTAAAACTTGATAATCGGATTAATCTCACAATCCTTAGCGATATACATTTCCCTTCAAACCCCAAACGTAATCCTCAGCCAAAGAATGATTCCCCAAGTCCTTATCAATATTTCAAGAACACAAACTTCGAATTAAGCTATCTTCTTAATTATCACAGCTTGTATATTTCCTTTCGTAAGTGATATCATTAATACCACGCCCCCTGTTATTAGAAAGCATCTTTTATACGTTAACATATTTTTATTATTAAACCGGGTTCTTTACAACAGACCATTTGGTTAATAATTTTTTATCATTAGAAATTAATTTTTAGGTTTTTAACCCTTAATAATATACTTCTTAATGATATTAGGTTTGCAACTAAGTTCCCGCTGTTTTTTAAAATTTAATTTTTTTTAAAAGGTTTAATAAAAAATAACAACTAATTAATCAATAATGTATTCACCCTTGTTGTTTACAACTTCTTCCCAACCTTCAACAAGATTTTCAATACCTCGTTGGTAGAAATCACCCGATTTCGACTCAAAAAATTGATCCAACTAAGCTCTCGATTCTGCATCAGTATTGAACGAAACCCCGCGCATTTGAAAGAGATCGAAAGAGGTGGAAATCCGTTGGTGCCAAATCAGGAGAGTATGGCGGGTGCGGCAGCATTTCGCAGCCATGTGTTTGAATTGCTTCCTTGGTCATATTGGCCATATGTGGGCGGGCGTTGTCGTACAGCAGAAGAACAATATGCTGACGATTAGATCTTTTCTCTTGAATAACCGTGTTGAGTCATTCCATCTGTTGAACATAGAGTTTCGAGTTGACCGTTTGGTTCCGTTCAAACAATTCGTAAAGGATAATTCCTTCCCAGTCCCACCATACGCACAACATCGTTTTACGCGGAAGAAGATCTTGTTTCACGCGCGGTGTCTCTTGTTTACCGGCGCTAAGCCAATCCTTACGCTGCTTCATATTGATGTACAGGCACCATTTTTCGTCGCCAGTAACGATTCGATAAAGAAATCGTTGCTTGTGTCCATGAGTTGAGCGGTGACGAGCAAGCAAACCAGCAGAGATTGTGGTTCGTTGGTTTTTGTCGTTGTCACTTAAAGCATGCGGAACCCATGCTCCATACTTTTGAACCTTTCCCATCGAGTGAAGATGCTTCTCTGTTGCAGTGCGAGAGCATTCCATTTCCTCTGCCAGTTTCCTTGTCGTTTGACGAGAATTTTCGTGCAAAAGTTGGTTTAATCACTCTTCATCGAACTCAACTGGGTGGCCAGAACGAGGTGCGTCTTTGAGGTCAAAATTTCCATTTTTGAACTTGGCATACCAATCACGAGCGGTTCTTTCAGCTATGGCACCCTCTCCACACACAGCACAAATGTCGCAATCAGCTTTTGCCGCTTTAGAACCTTGATAAAAAGTAAAAAGAAGGAGGTGTCGAAAATGCTCGTTTTCTTAACTTGACATTCCATTTTAATGATCTGAAAATAAACAAGAATTAACTAAAATTAACTAGAAAAAAAGAACAAAATAGATTCCAAAATGATTCAAAAATAAAATTCTCGAAAAAAATAGATTCCAAAATTTAAAAACGGCAATAAATTTCAAAACTTAGGAAAAAATTGCCTATACAATATTAGACAAGTTTAAAAGCCCATTGAATTCGATCTGTGTGGTAAGAAGCTTGCTTCCTAATCACATGGTTCCGAGTTCAATCTCACAGCGTGGCATCTTGGGCAAGTTTCTTCTACTATAGCCTCGGGTCAACCAAGGCCTTGTGAGTGGATTTGGTAGATGAAAACTGAAAGAAGCCTGTCGTATATTCATGTGTGTATGTGTGTGTGTATGTTTGTGTGTGTGTTGTGTGTGTGTGTGAGTGTGTGTGGTGTGTGTGTGTGTGTGTATGTGTGCTTGTCTCCCACCACTGCTTGACAACTGATGTTGGTGTGTTAACGTCCCCGTTAATTAGCGGTTCGGCAGGACACACAGGCTTACAAAAATCATTCGACTAAATCCCTTGAAAGCGGGGTCCCAGCATGGCCACAGTCAAATGACTGAAACAAGTAAAAACTAAAAGATTCTGCATTCTGTGGTTAAACCAAAACAAAACTGCTTTCTGTAAAGAAATTTTAATAGCATCAGAATTCAATCCCGTTTTTAGAACCCATTTTTATTTCCGAGCCAAAACACGACAAAACACTACAAACTACCACAAATCAATACAAAACACCACAAAACAACCACAGGATCCATTCATTCCCCTTGAAAAACGATGGAATGTGAAGCAGAAAATGCCCGTCATTTTGGTTTTCTCCAATGTCACTAAACATGGCGGATGGTTTATATATCGTGTTTACTGAGGTCTGTTTTGGAAATAACGGCATTACTAATATGTGGCTTCAGATCTATTCTGATTCAACAAGAAATTTTAATAGCATAGGAGTGGCTGTGTGGTAAGTAGCTTGCTTACCAACCACATGGCTCCGGGTCCAATCCCACTACGTGGCACCTTGGGCAAGTGTCTTCTACTATAGCTTCGGGCCGACCAAAGCCTTGTGAGTGGATTTGGTAGACGGAAACTGTCAAAAGTGTCCCAGATATGACCATCCCATTATTTATCCAGGCATAGTATATCTTGGCCTATATTGTCTAATGTGTTTTTCCCTTTTTAAAGCATAACAGCGTGTAATTTGAGGCATATTTGTTTGCTATTTCTTGTACGTTCATCTACTTCGCAGAGGCCCTCTTGTTGGCTCGAGTTTCAGATTGCTGTAAATGTTTATTATGAAAAGTTTGTAGCATCTGTTATGTTAGAGCGGTGTTTATGTTAGGCGGGTATCTCTCTAGCCACTTTAAAATATATTTATTTTGCTATGTTCATGTTTTAAGGGTTTGAATGGGGTTCTGAAAGCGGATGCTAGATAAGTTATTCTGAGATTTGTCCGTTTTAATTCTGCCTTTGTTGTTGCTGTTCTTGTTGTTGGGCAATTATGGAGGGGATTTTTAGGGCTTATAAATCTAATATTCTCCTATCCTTCCTTAATACCGATTCCCAAATGCTGTTCATATCTGCACTCGGTCTGCTTAGGAGGTTGTTGTGTCCTAGCATATGTGTTGCTGCTTTTAGTTTCCATATTTTCCAGTGGTGTACTCTGTCCATTAATTTAACTTCATCCAACAGGGATGAGGACAAATATCCATCAAATACAAATAATGTAAATAAGGTACATAATTCCCCATCTCTTAAATATAGAACTGTATTATGTACGAAAGTGTACTTACGTTTGTATTGAATATGCTTGGACGAATCAATCACGTCAGAAGGGTTGAATCCAAGATTTAAAAATTAACAAAATAAATGGAATAATAATTATTAATCCAGCTAATATCAGATTTCGAAGGACTGATAAGAAGAGTTCTCCCTGAAGTTGATTTTTTGATCCTTCAGATTAATCCACAGTGTTTTAGTTCTAAGATTTTCGGTTCGATCCTCGATGTTAAGTTGGTAGGTGAGATCTGATATCTTTCAGAGCTGATGTCAAGTGTAGATTTTTTAAGGTCTCTTATAATCCCATTGTAGCTCCTTAAGTATAAACCTCCGGTAAAAATCAAAGTTAAGTCTATATAGATTTCTAGTCTTATCCGCTTGGACTTAGATGTAGGAAGATTTCTTAAGTTCTTTTATGAATACATTAAATGTTTTTTTTTTTAAAAAAAGAGCTTATTTCTAAAAGAATTTCTCTGAAATGATTTTGATAATATCAAATAAACTTTTTTTTAGCGGTTATAAGAAGAGTTTCGTCTAGACTTGACGATGCATTTGAATTCAGCTTCTTCAATATCAGTCAATTTCAAGGTCCCATTTTTGTCGAAGTAGAATGCCTTCTATCTTAGTTGTACAACAAAAACTTTTGTCCTATGGATAAGGAAACTCCTATATTGTTCGCAGCAAGAGCTTGGTAAATATTTCAAAGAAAAATCCTTGTTCACTTTGTCTATTCCATCACTTGAAATTCCAGAAGCGTCCAGAAGAATCAGCAGGGAAAACTATAAACAGATTTGGTTAAAGGAGTTCCATAAAGAATCGAGGCATATCAAAATGAAGCAATTAATGGCCAGACAGAATGATGTAAATCAGATAGTTAAGCAATCCATTACCATGGCACGGAATGCATCCATGAACGGAAATCTCCTGCTGTTTAGTTAATCCAAAAGTGTCCAAAGATGAATGGGAACTTAAACGCGGCGTAAAATACGTAATAAAAACGGGCAAACGGGTTTCTGAAACTGCTACAGTTGTTTCATTGTGATCTTTATTGGAATTTAAACATGATAAGTCAGGTATGTAGTGCGCACAACCACAATCCATAAGATTACGAAATATGTTATGCAACTCTCAACTCATCAGGTTTACCAAATAAACAAGCGAGCAATGACATGTTGGTTAATTGACAGGAAATTTTAACAACAGGAATTACTAACATTTAAGAAATGTAAAGTAGATCGGACTACAATCTTTCAATCACGAGATCACGAGGTTGCATAGCAGAAAGAGATTGTAAATTAAAAAACAGCTAAAAGGCATTTGTATTATAAACATGTCATTAAACTCAACGACCTCGCTCATAAAGGTTGGTGCAGCAAAACAGGCTTGTATTCCAGCAGACAGCAGGGCCAGGCATGACATTTCATATCATAATACAGTTGCAAATGTTGTGTCAAAAAAAAGCAAACAAACATTTATTGTGTTATAAGGTTTAGAACATTTAGGAGTGATATGATTACTTATTCATTTACTTAAATCATCTTGATTAAAACCCTCCGATATACATACATACATACATACATACATACATACATACATACATACATACATACATACATAGATATATATATTATACAGAGAGAGAGAGAAAGAGAGGGAGAGAAAGGAAGAGAAAGAGAAAGAGAGAGAGGGAGAGAGAAAGTGAGAAAGTGAGAGAGTGGTAAGGAGGGAGACAGAGAGAGACACACCTGAAGTTAAAACAAACAATTTAAGCAGTTTAAAAAACGCAATTATAGTTAACCATCCGACTTCTAAATCTATTTTTAAAAGACGTACACTGAGTTTTGTTAATTTGCGATAGAATTTCACTAATACAATTTACAATAAGCATAATTAAATCTCAGAATGAGATTGAAACAGTAATCGCTCGATAATGTAAAGTATAGAAGCCATCTTATCATGGCTAACCACATTGGGGAGGGGGTGTTACTGTAGCTTTATAGTCCCAAGAGATCTTCGTCTCTAGCTGGCTCTAGACACAATATCTGTGTCCTTGGAGTATTTGCAAAGGGAGGCCATCCCTTCCTCGCAAGCCTGAGTGATACGCTCGAACTAGTTTCGGGATTGTTGTCCCTCGTCAACGGGCGGTAACCACCAGGTAGCGATGAAAGTGAAGGCTCCTTTGCAAATAGATATAAGTTTTTCTAATGGCGTCTGCCAAGCAAATTCAGTTGAATAAAAAAATAAAATAAAATAAATTTATTTTCAAGGGAAGTAATAAAGAAAAGATAATTTAGAGTAGCGTCCCTTCGCAAAAGAAAAACAACTACAAATGTATAAGCGCCTTTTTCTTTCTGATTCGATCGTTTCTTCTATCTTTTATCTTTTACACGCTTCAGTCATTAGATTGCGGTCATGCTGGGGCACCGCCATGAAAAATTTTAGTCGAGCGATCCTTTTTTTTTCGTAAGATTGGTATTTATTCTATCGGTGAGTTTTGGCGTGCCGCTAAATTACGGAGACGTAAACATGCCAATATCGGTTGTCGATCAATGGTAGAAGGCACACACACATAGACAAATATATGTATATATATATATATATATATATATATATATATATATAATATATATATATATATATATATATATATATATATGTCCGACGGCTTCTTTCAGTTTCCGTCTACCAAACCCACTCACAAAGCTTTGGTCGACCCGAGGCTATAGTAGCAGATTTTTGCCCAAGGTGCCACGCCGTGTGACTGAACCCGAAATGATGTGGTTGGGAAGCAAGCTTCTTACCACACAGCCACGTCTTTGCCTATTGAAGATCTCATTGAATTCAGCATTTTCGAGAAGTTTTGATCCTTCCTGTAATACCGAGCAGTGATTGATACCATCGGAAAATGTCCGCATTCTTCAGTCCACACTGAAGTTCAGTTTGATGGACGTACATTCATTTTTGTACGTCAGATATATATGTGTGTGTGTGTGTGTGTGTGTGTGTGTAGATCATGCAAGGGACGCTACTACAAATTATCTTATGTGACTTCCCTTGAAAATTACCATCGGCGAATTTATTCAACGAAATGTTTAGAATGACATTTAAATATAATATCTTGTATAACTTTCTTGTGAATTGTATATTAACAATTTTTTTCTGCGACATATTAAGTGCATATAGCATACACTGTCGACATATACTGGTTAACTTTTAAGTTATTGTCTTATATAGAGAGAGACTATCGGGGAAGTTTGGTTTGTGAATCTCTTTGCAGATTAATTTACGATTGGCTTCATGGAAATTCAAGTGTGTGAGTGTTCACGTGCGTGCGCGCATGTATGTGGATGTGTGTGTGTGTACATATATAATTTTGACAACTATTGTAGATTATTAATAAAGAAGTTTTTCCATTTTCTTTCGATATAAACTGTTTCACCACTTCTTCAAGTACCAATCAAATCAGATTCCATAATATATTGCTGCAAGCATGCACACACACACACACACACACATACACACACACACACACACACACACACACACACACACACACACACACACACACACATATATATATATATATACATATATGTGTATGTGTGTATTTTCGAAATGAAAAAGCCGGCATATTTATTTACCTCCGACAGGGAGCTGCGCTTGCGCTGTTAATTTGAAAACTTAGAATTTATAACCACGATGCATATACTGGATTGCCTCGTGTATATATATTTAATCTAAGTTGTACCTGCTGAAGAAGACTTCGCCTAGAATATTATTTTATTTGCTAAAAAAGTCTGAAACCATTTGTCCAGGAGTTAGATGGTAAATGTTTTTTCATTTTTCATTTTCTTCGATATTTTATCTCTAATAGTGGTTCGGAACTTAACTGTTCTCTCTAGCGTGCAGGTAGTCCTATGATGGCTACCTCTTATGCATTTAAATGTACACTGTATTTACACACACACACACACATGTATCTTAACATACATCCGTGTGCGTGTGCGTGCGTGTGTTTATGTGTGTTTTAGTAGTTCCTTAATTGGATAGAAGTTGTGGAACGAATGAACAGATAAACCAACCTTCGTTGATTCCTGTCATTTCTGATCCTAAATTATTTCAGTAAATTTATTTTCGTTTCATCTCCTCCAAATCCTCAAACATGGGTTTTGGCTGTCGTAGCTAAAATAAACCAAGGAACAGGAGACAATATGGGATGTGTCATAACTTTTGTTCCTTCTCAATTGGGATCGGTCTTCAAAGGTATTTGAACATTCTCAAATTACAAATACCTCTTTTATTGTAATATATCTATTGACAAATCTTGTCTGGTTAGCAGCACGTTTGTCTAATGACCACTGCAACGTTTTCGGCAGAATTCCCTGTCTGTTATATGTTTGTAATAAATGTTATGATGGCGTGCATGATCCACATCTGCTACTGTTGTTGTTGTTGTACTTCTCGTTGTTATTGTTGCTGTTGCTGCTGCTGTTGTTGTTGTTATTGTGCTTGTTGGTGGTGTTATTGTTGTTGTTGTTGTTGTTGTTGTTGTTGTTTTTCTTCTTCTTCTTCTTCTTCTTCTTCTTCTTCTTCTTCTTCTTCTTCTTGATCAAGGGAACCATTTGATCGAAGCCATTCCAGTAGGTGTCAAACTCGGGCCGACCAAAGCCTAGTGAGTGGATTTGGTGGACTAAAACTGAAAGAAGCCCGTCGTATATATATATAATATATATATATATATATATATATATATATATATATATATATATGTGTGTGTGTGTGTGTGTGTGTGTGTGCGTGCGTGTGTGTGCGTGTGTGTGTGTGTCTGTGTTTGTACCCCCACCATCGCTTGACAATCGATGCTGGTGTGTTTATGTCCCCGTAACTTAGCGGTTCGGCAAAAATGACCGATAGAATAAGTATTAGGCTTACAAAGGATAAGACTTGGGGTCGATTTGTTCGACAAAAGGCGGTGCCCCTGCATGGCTGCAGTCAAATGACTGAAACAAATAAAAGAATAAAAGAATAAGGTCATATTGTGTGAAGGCGCGCGGCTTAGTGGTTAGGGCATTCGGCTCATGATCGTAAGGTTGTGAGTTCATTTCCCAGCGACACGTTTTGTCCTTGAGCAAGACACTTTATTTCACGTTGCTCCAGTCCAATCCACTGGCAAAAATGAGTTGTACCTGTATTTCAAAGGGCCAGCTTTGTCACACTCTGTGCCACGCTGAATCTACCTGAGAAGTATGAGAAGGGGTAGGCGTGTCTGTGGAATGCTCAGCCATTTGCACGTTAATTTCACGAGCAGGCTGTTCCGTTGATCGTATCAGCTGCGACCCTCGTCGTCGCAACCAACGGAGTGCTCCTTTTAACACACACACACACACACACACACACGCGCGCGCGCGCGCGCATATATACACAAATGCATACAGTGACATGTAAAGGGACTGAACCAGGAGTCATATGGTTGGGAAGCAAACTTCTTACCACACAGCTACATACAATATTCTTTATTCATTAAACTAATGAGTCTGATTTTGTCTTTCCTTTCCTTGCAGCGTGAGTGTATCAGTATCCACATCGGACAGGCAGGAGTTCAAATCGGTAATGCATGCTGGGAACTGTATTGTTTGGAACATTGTATCCAGCAAAATGGTCAAATACCTGATCTGAGGTCACAAACAGGCAGCGATGATTCGTTTAACACGTTTTTCAGCGAAACTGGTGGAGGAAAACACGTCCCAAGGGCCGTTTTCGTTGATCTGGAACCTACGGTCATCGGTAAGTTGGCTTGCCACAATTTCTTAGGGTCAAACCTGGACAAACTTTAACTTATAGCAATTAAATCGAGACAACCTCTAAATTAAACAATTGCAGCGTGGAAGGTGTTTATAATTCCAAGATGCAGCACGGAATTTTGTCAGTGAACAGGTCGCGGTCTCAAAGCGACGAAAATATTTTGATAAATTAGATTTAAATGTTGAAGTGAATTTAACGGATCTTGTGTGTTGCTTAAATGGCTTATAAACACCTTCCACCCTGCAATTGTTTTCGTTCCAGCACACGATCTCAGATCAGGTCACTTGCTATGCAAGTACATCTCTGTAAACTTTGAATTATAGTTAATCATAGGAACTGATGCTTCCAAATACATTATTTTCGTTACATGCAATGTGCATCCTTTTCTCTCTTATAACAAGTTGTTGAACTTCTAAGAGAGAGTTAAAGTACGTTTCAGCACCCATTCATTATTTATAAGAAATAAAGCTGGCAGAATCGTTCGCATGCCGGGCGAAATGCTGAGCGGTATTTCGTTTACCGCTACGTTCTGAGTTCAAATTCCGCCGAGGTCGGCCTTGCCTTTCATCCTTTCGGGGTCGATGAAATAAGTACCAGTTACGCACTGGGGTCGATGTAATCGACTATCTCCTCCTCCAAAATTTCAGGCCTTGTGCCTATAGCAGAAAGAATTATTTATGAGAAATTATGTTGGGGAATATCATAAAAGGCTTATCTTAGGGCATATTTCTCATATCATAGTTATTCTATTATTCTGTTGTTCTGTTTTTATTCTAGAATTTGTCGAAATTCCTTATTTATGTCACTTTTATTTCTCTGTTTCATAATTTGTTTACGTCTATATTTCATTTAGTATTTCTCTCCTAAGATTAATTCTTTAGCAGATCTGATCTATTGCAGATATGATTCCATAGTTGCAGGTATAATATGTTCAGTGATCGTTAATTTATCTAAGACATTTCGAAAACACTTCTAAGAAATAAATATACTGCTAGCAAATTACAATTCTAACTCAGTAGAGAGCATTATATGAATTATCCCAGTGGTGTGGGAGACAACTGCGGATATATGTTTCATTGTTATTAGACCTCTTCAGCGGTTCATAGGCTACACTGTACTTGCTGAGGCAGCAATGAGAGTCATTATATATCGTACATGGAACAGACGAGAAAATTTAAAGTATTTTAAAGAATAAATTATTCAGAGTCACCCTCTGCTCGAAATGTAAAAATTTAGTTATTGCTTCACTGACGATGTCTAATTAGGCCAACATATATCCCGTGTTTGCTGGAATAATTAAAACAATATTTGTTTTAATTAATATTGTTGTTTCTGCCATAACAATTATTCCGTTGAGATTTTCAACGTTTTCTGAATTAAATTTGTTAACATTAACTTAACAACTGTCGTTACGTGTGGATGACGTCACCGAGCAATCATTTGCTGTTGCCAATATCGAAAGTTTACGAGGTGGGTGAGGTAGGGTGGTGTGGTGTGGGGCGAGGAAATTAATTTTTTTGTATAAGATTAGATTCTTCTATCTGTTTTATACATATATGTTGTCCTACAAACACAAACATACAGTCACTCTCACACACACGCATACACGCGCGCGCACACACACACATACGCACATGCACACACATAGACACGCACATACACACACACGCACGCACAAACACACACACATACATACACGCAACACAAAACACACAAAACACACACGCATACGCATACACGTGCGCGCGCACACACATGCACAAGCATACACACACGTACACACAAATGCTCACGCATGCACACACACATGCACACACACACGCATACACACATGCGCACATATACACACACACAAGTATAGACATACGCACGCACAAACACACATACACACAAGCATGCACACATGAGCGCACAAACACACACACATGCACACACACACAAACGCACATACACACACACGCATACACACACGAACACGTATACACGGGCACGCGCACACACACACAAGCATACACACACGCATACACAAATGCACAGGCACGTACACACACATACACACACGCATACACATACACATACATGTATAGACATACGCACCCACAAACACCCACACACACAAGCATACACACAATCGCGCACGCATACACACACACGCGCGTTTACACACACATACATACACACGTACACACATACAAATATACACACGCATACACATACTCAATTATTATACATATGCTGACATACACACACGCACGTCCTCTTATTTACACAAACGCTAATAATAATTCTATTGTTTCTCCAATTGCAGATGAGGTCCGTACAGGTCCGTACCGCCAGCTGTTCCACCCGGAGCAGCTTATCAGCGGTAAAGAAGATGCGGCCAATAATTATGCCCGTGGTCACTACACTATTGGTAAGGAGATAATCGATTTGGTTCTGGACAGAATCCGCAAGCTCACTGACCAATGTATTGGACTGCAGGGTTTCTTGGTGTTCCACAGTTTCGGTGGTGGCACAGGTTCCGGTTTCACCTCGTTACTGATGGAACGGCTGAGTGTCGACTTTGGGAAGAAATCCAAGCTAGAGTTCTCGGTGTATCCTGCACCTCAGGTTTCAACAGCTGTTGTCGAACCGTATAATTCGATTCTGACCACCCACACGACTTTGGAACACTCTGATTGCGCTTTTATGGTCGACAACGAAGCTATTTACGACATATGTCGCAGAAATCTCGACATTGAACGTCCGAGTTATATTAACTTAAATCGACTGATTGCTCAGGTGGTGAGTTCCATCACGGCTTCTTTGCGTTTTGACGGTGCGCTTAACGTTGATCTGACGGAGTTTCAAACCAACCTCGTTCCTTATCCTAGAATCCATTTCCCATTGGTTACTTATTCACCAATCATTTCGTCAGAAAAAGCTTACCACGAGTCTCTTTCGGTGTCTGAAATTACTAACGCTTGCTTCGAACCTGCCAACCAGATGGTCAAATGCGACCCACGCAACGGCAAATACATGGCTTGCTGCATGCTTTATCGTGGAGACGTCGTTCCGAAAGATGTGAACCAAGCAATTGCTACGATCAAGACAAAACGATCAATTCAGTTTGTCGATTGGTGTCCAACAGGGTTCAAAGTAGGGATCAATTACCAACCCCCGACGATTATACCTGGTGGGGATTTGGCTACCGTTCAAAGAGCTGTTTGTATGTTAAGTAACACGACAGCCATCGCAGAGGCCTGGGCCAGACTTGACTACAAATTTGATCTGATGTATGCGAAACGAGCTTTCGTTCATTGGTATGTCGGTGAAGGAATGGAAGAAGGAGAATTTGCAGAAGCCAGAGAGGATCTTGCTGCCCTTGAGAAAGACTATGAAGAAGTGGGAGGCGATTCTGATGAAGGAGGTGCGGAAGATGAGTTTGAAGAATACTAAACATAGAGATTTTCTTCAAACCAGTCAATTATTGCGTTGATCTTGCTGTTTCCAGTGGCATGAAAGTGGACCATAATCATAGAAAAATATATATTATGCCCCCGACCCCCAGCGAACTTAAATCTCTCTCGCAATTTCTTTCTCGCTTTTTTCTTCTCTTTAATTTTCTCAGCTTTCTTCTGTCTGTCTCTCTCTCTCTCTCTCTCTTTCTTTCTTTCTTTCTCTTTCTTCTTTGTAATAAACACCAGACTTGGCCGAAGATGTCTTCAAAGGTTGACTATGATAATCAACTCATAAAAATTCTTCAATTATTTCCTGTCTTTTAATAGCTGAATACATCGATATTCATTTCCAAATTTCGAACAGTGAATGACATTTTAGGATATATTGTTTTCGTTTTTTCCTTATTTTTCTTTTTTCATGGATATTTTTGATTCTCCTTAATAATTTTAATTTGTAATAAATACATAATATATACACCCATGTGTAGGTTACGTATGTATGTACACGTGTATATATATATAAATGAATACATAAAGTATATATATATCTATATATACATACATACATGCTGACAATCCAACCTAGCAGCACCAAATCTGGTTACTCCCACGGAAAGGCCGTCGCCTCCATAGTGTTAATTCTTTACTATCTCGCTTCAACACCCCGTCCTACCATCTGCAGCAGTAAATGCAAGAAATTGCATCGCAGCCTCCAGATATAGCATCATGTCCGTCCACGTTGACCTAATAACAAAGACAAGGACTTATATCACTTCCAGACAAATAGCACCACGTGACCTGAGTGAACCAACAGAAGCTTAACATCTAGAATTTGTCTCATATCCTGTTACTCGATTCTCAGATATCTGACGAGGTAGGTTCGTTCTACAAACCAGCAAAATTTTAAATTGCGTGGAGCTGAGTTAGACGATTATATATATATATATATATATAATATATATATATATATATATATATATATATATATATATATATATATTATATATATATATGTATTTATATGTATGCATATATATAGTCATGGTATACTTTGTATTCTGTTAAGAACGTAGTAGTGTACAGTATAAAGCTCGTACGCCTTCAGATTTCACCCTGTGCTATCCAGTAGTAGTATTTTACGTGCTTCCAGGTTTGCGTTTGGGCTTCTGTCGTGTGTGAATAGGTAATCGAAAAAATTTGGAGTCAACAAGAAGGAGTACGGTTGGATATTTATTTTCAATTACTACAATTTTTCCAC
>NW_021823879.1:0-20494 GCF_006345805.1 Octopus sinensis | reverse complement strand
AAACAATTGATTGTTTTTCTTTTTATCCAACACATTAAACCAGAAGTTCTGAATCAGAGTCCATATGACCCTCAAGGTTCCATATAAGATTTTTGCTGTTAAACTTTATGTGCGATAAATTGGCTATATTTCTTCAATACACAAAATATCTTAATAATCCTTTATACAATTTCTAATAATATTCAGTTATAAAAAATATATAAAACAAATTTTTAAATATCGAACGGCTATGAGAATCCATCCAAGTGAAATAGCAATCAAAGGAGTTCAGAGGTAAAAGAAAAAGAAAAAATGGTTTGAGAAACCCTGAGGTGAACAAATTATCGATTAGCTAGTTCGTTAGATAGTTAACCAATTGTCTAACAATGTGATATTGAACCAATGCGTGTGTTTATTATTATTATTGGCGTAATGACCGTCCAAGAAACGAAGAGGTTATCCTTGAATTAAATTTCTCTATCAACAGCAGACAAAAGATGTTCAAAGCTAACTGGCTAATATGCCACGACCATCCATCAGCACATTACTGCATAACACAGAACTGACATCATCTCCAGTGGACTCTCGATGAGTGAGTTTTCAAAACTGCAATATTAAAATATTACGTAAAAGTGTAAACCGATGTTCTTACTTGGCTTTCCTTTCCTTTTTGTAGTTGTTTTCTTAAACACTTTACCATAATGCCTTATAATAAACAGCTCTCATGTGCATATGCATATTCATGTGTGTATACATAAAACACATAAACAACAGACGAGTTCAGTTCCTCATCAGCTGTCGACCAAGTATCATCATAGTTTCGATACCTTCCGACTATATTGCTCAATATGTCAATGTGAGCAGCAATAGTTGCTGGTTCGTATACATACACACACACACACACACATACATGCATACATATATTCATGTGTGTGTGTGTGTGTATACATACACAGAGTTCTTTAACTATCGGCGTCGTATAAAAGCTTTCGCAGAATGCAGTCCTGCAGCCAATTGGTGTAGAAATAAATCACGTACGCTATGTATGTGCAAACGATAATGTTGATATGTATATATATATATTATATATATATATATATATTATATATATATATATGCATATAACTGTGGTATGTATGTGTTTGCGTCCGGTAAGCTAGCGGTTCGGCAAAAGAGATCCGACAGAGCAAATACCAGGTGTAAGGGTTACAAAAAAAAACAATAATAATAATAATAATAGTAATAATAATAAATATATAAAAATTTACTTCAGCTAGATTTGAAACCGCAAATAGGAAAGGAAACAGTTTTTAAATTAAGATGCATTAACCAAATACTTAAGAGCTTCTCATCTAATCATTACCTCTTGATGCTAAACAATAATTCTTTTATTCCCTTTTTTCGTTTATTATTATCATTATTATTATTATTATTATTATTATCTCTTTTTGCTTTTGACGAGATCAACAATCTGCTCTGTAGCAAGTATTGTTATCTTTACGCCATGTTTTCATTCACGTAAGAGATACATTTACAAGAAAGGCCTCCTCCTCTTCCCCCTCCTCTTCATTCCACTCTGTAAATACATTACGCTAAACTAAATCGCAAAACACACTTACACACGCGCACGCAAACTCACCGCTCTCCTGCGCGCACACACGCCAACATGTGTGCTATATTCATATGCCGTACGTATGTCTGTGTGTATATGTATGTAAATGTATGTATGTACGCGCGTGTATTATGTATAGCTATAGGTAAATATAAATATATGCATCAGTATATATATATATATACATATATATATATACACACACATACGCATAAATATACATGCACATATATATACATATATATATATATACCCATGGATGCATGTATGCATATATGTATATAAAGTGCATGTATATATATATATATATATATATATATATATATATATATATATATATATATAAGTGTGTATGTATATATGTGTGTATGTATATATGTGTGTATGCATTTATATATACACAAATGTGAACATATATACATACATCTCTCTTTCTTTGTGTATATATATATATATATATATACATGTATATGCATATAGACATATAGAATATATATATATATGGTTATATATATATATATATTATATATATTATATAATATATATACATATATATATACATGTATATGCATACATACACATATAGATATATATATATATGGTATATATATATATATATATATATATATATATATATATATATATATATATACACACGCACACAAATGGGTAAAGCAGCAGCAGGTGTGGTCTCAGTTCTTGTAGTGTTGGTGCTCTGTTTGTTATTATTTCGGTGTTTTTTTTTATCAACTGCCACAGAATTTCTTGCCAGAATATCTTTGATTTAAAAGAGGGGAGGGGGGGGGGGGGCAGCGCGCGGGGAGGAAAAAGCCCAAAACACACACACACAAAAACCCAATAAATAACAGCAATAATAATAATAATGATAATAATAATAATAATAATAGTAACAACAACAACAACAACAACAAAACTCCAAATAAAAAATACATATTATATATTTATGTTTGTGCGTGTATACATATATATATATACACACACACTTATGCATGTATTTGTGTATGTATATATATATATATATATATATGTATGTGTGTGTGTGTGTGTGTGTATGTGTGTGTGTGTATGTGTGTGTGTTTGTGTGTATGTATATTCTACATATTCTACACACCAGTATATGTTTGCATTTTTGACTGAAATCTACCCAAAACCCGATTCTTGTATTTTTATTGTTTTGCTTTCATTATTTTCTGTTGCTTCTTTTTTGCCCTCCCCCCTATTTGTTTTATACTTTTGTTTGTTGTTGTTTCTTCTTTTTAACGTTTTGTTTGTATTCGGCGTAGTAAACCCTCCCCCCATCCACCCCACCCCGCTTCTGGTGAAGTCCATCCATTAAGCACCTGTATTCAGCTGTCGACCGGAAACGACGAACGAATGCTGCCTACACGAAGCGAACTCGTGATCAATGCCGGTAAACAATTCAATAAAAAAAAAAAATCAAAGCGAAAGGAACCCCACCCACCCCTTCACCCGCAACACATACAAAAAAACACGTTATTGTTTTAATTTTATTTTGCTTTCATTATTATTATTATTATTTTTTTTTTTGCATATTTTACTTCTCCTCAGTCTCTTTGGTAGAATTATTTTCAATAATAATAATGGTTTTTTGATTTACTCAGAAGCCTTACAATTTTGAGTGAAGGCGATTAGTCGAAATCATCGACCCGTGTATATAACTGGCACTTGTTTCATCAACCTTGAAATGATAAAAGGTAAAATTGACCTCAGCGGAATTTGAACTCAGATCATAAAGTGCGGACCGAAATGCCGCTAAATATTTCATCCGGTGCACTGATGATTTCGCCATCTCCCTGCCTAATTAATAATCCTTCCTAATATTGGCACAAGTTCTATATTTAAGAGATGAGGAATTACGTACATTATTTACATCCGACGGATATTTGTCCTCATCTTGTTTGTTGTTAACACAACGTTTCGGTTGATATACCCTCCAGCCTTCATCGAAAAATACCTTAGGAATGAGAACCCAGTTTCGAAATTCCCCCAAGACACCTGATGAAAGCTGGAGAATATACCAGCCGAAATGTTGTGTTACCAACAAACAAGATGAGGACAAATGTCCGTCAAATGTAAAAAAATGTAATGTATTGGCACAAGGCCTGAAATTTGGCGAGGGGATGGGTCAAACCGATTTCAACAATCCCAGTGCTCAACTGGTACTTGTTTCATCGACTCTGGGAGGGGAGGATGGAAGGCAAAGTCAACCTGGGCGGAATTTGAACTCAGAACATTAAGATTGAGCGAAAGGCGGCGAAGCATTTTGTCCAGCATGTTAACGATTTTGCCAGTTCGTTGCCTTCACCGCCGAAATAATAATCCTTTCTACTTTAAGAAGAAGGCCTTAACTTTTGTGGGGAGGGGTCTAGTCGATTACATAGAACTCATTTTGTCTGGAGTGTTAGCGATTCTGCCACTTCACCGCCTTATGAAACGCTTAATATTTAGAATAATAGAAGGCGGCGAGTTGGTAGAAACGTTAGCGCGCCGGGCGAAATGCGTAGCCGTATTTCGTCTGCCGTTACGTTCTGAGTTCAAATTCCGCCGAGGTCGACTTTGCCTTTCATCCTTTCGAGGTCGATAAATTAAGTACCAGTTACGCCCTGGGCTCGATGTAAAACGACTTAATCCGTTTGTCTGTCCTTGTTTGTCCCCTCTGTGTTTAGCCCCTTGTGGGTAGTAAAGAAATAAATATTTAGAATAATAGATTTTTCCAAGTGAACGTGGAAGAAAACTTATTTTGCCCCCAAATTTACAAAAGTAGCTTACCAACCCCCACAAATTATTTATTTAGCCATAGCGTATTATCTTGATCATTTAAAATTCCTGGTTATTGAGAATTATAAGTAAAATCAAATTTTGGAAGCGCCATAATATTCCCAAGCCGAAAACAAACTCTGACAGGAAAAATGTTAAGGAATCGAGTAAAATATTTACATGTTCTGATAAAACTAAAAACTAAAACGAATTGTATAACGCCATCGACGCGCTTAAAACTATAGCAAAGCCACTTCTCACTAGTGTGGCGATATCAGCGTAGAAGCCAAAAGGAATGGTAACAAAATTAGATTATAGAAATCTGGCAAAGGGACACAATACAAAGGAACATAAAGAGTAACAGGAAACACGCACATAAATGACACCGACATGCTCACCCCTCATCGGTTATTGACCAAATGCCACTAGAATTTCGGCACTTACGATAATATGCTACAATTTGGTGGTAACAGGAACTAAGCTACTGGGATAGAAATAAGCGGACATGAATGGCGAATACGAACTGAAGAAAAAATATAATGAAATAAGTAGAATAAGAAGACCAAATGAGGTCTCTAGACCGGCCGGTAAATAGAGACGTGTTGGGAGGAGAACTGGAAAATTATATATAACGAAGAAACAAATAAGCAAGGATAGTAATAGGAAAAAGTACGTGACCATGGACTGTCTTGCGAAAATAGGACGGAAAAACATTGATTGTTTAGCAAAGCGAGAAGCTTATGTTATGTTAAAAGATCATAAAGAGAATTCTTATTCCGATAGAAGTTGAAAATTAATTAATTAATCAAGTGATGAGTGGAATCGGATTAATTAGTGACCACATTTTAAATAATATAATTGCCAATATCAGAAAAATACCGAAAAACCATTAACGGAATAATAGCGATGCAATTGAGGTCTATTGGTTCAAAGGTATCAGAAAACAAAAGTAATTCAATATTGTTGAGTTTGATCAGAATATAAGAGGTACTGGAGGTTATTCGACAGTGTCTTAATATTTCTGAAGAAATATTCTACTATAGACGATAATGGCGTCCGAATAACCATATATGTCACAAGAACACAACTATTTGTAAAAAAAAATTCGCCTTGATCAAAATGTTCTGCAGAATAGGACATTTGTATGCATGCGTTTGATAACACTTAAATGTAGGAAATCACGGTAGGCTTACATAGAGACGACGGGCTAGCGCTTCGCACCACTCTAGCGACAAAAAAGGTTAGATTAATAGAGAAACGGTTAAATCACATATTTCTGTGTCTCGGCTTAAGAATTCCAATATCCACGTGTATGAACGTTGTTAATCCTTTAGATGAAATGATAAATTTATGGACAAATATATATAAAGCATATAATAAATCAAAGGATATGTACGTGAACATAATTAGGGATAACCCATAATTAGGAATAACCCATAATTAGGAATAAACCATAATTAGGAGCAAACCATAATTAGGAATAACTCATAATTTGGAATAAACCATAATTAGGAATAAACCATAATCGCTTTCAAAAATTTAATTAATAATATAAGCAAATACCTAGCCCATCGTCACGTAAAGGAATCTTCGATAAAGCTGCCCCTTATTACAATAACGTCCTAACTAAATAATCATTTCTACTATAGTTATAAGGCCTGACATTTTTGGGGAAGGGACCAGTCGATTAGATCGACCCCAGTACGCGACTGGTACTTAATTTATCGACACCAAAAGGGTGAAAGGTAAAGTCGACCTCGGCGGAATTTGAACTCAGAACGTAGCGGCAGACGAAATACCGCTAAGCATTTCGTCCGGCGTGCGAAATGTCGAGCGGTATTTCGCCTGTCTTTATGTCCTGAGTTCAAATTCCGCCGAGGTCGACTTTGCCTTGATCCATTTTGATCACAAACCATTAAAAGTAACAATAAGAAAAGGTGCAACAGCGTTACATGGTTTATTTCACTCTTCTCTCTAAATGCCTAAGCCAATCTACCAAACAATTTATTATTCCTCATTGATATATTCTTGCTATTGAACAACATGTATCAGAGGTTGTTCAATCATTACTCAATCAAGGTCAGATACAATTGCAGATCCAAAATTAAGAAAATCTTATCTAAATGAGTTATTAATTCTAATGAAGGTTAATAAATGGTACATATGCAAAAATAAAGGATTATGCCCTCTCAAATACATCAGTTATAAGTAAACACTAATTCATTCGGCTAATTCAATTAATAGTAGTAATGAACGATATCATTACAAAAGAATACATAGGAATGATTGAGGGAAGTCTGAAAAGCCGCTAACATAACTACACTCCATTTCTCTGAAACAATAAAACACTTCACAAATTTATTCATTTCCGTTTCAAAAATCCAGTGATGTTGGAGGTTGGGGGTATTGAGTGTATTCTACCGAGCTTGGACCAGCCATCCGTGCCTAGCTAACTTGCATTTCAACGAAGCGTATCAGTAATTTTCCGTTTGAACTAAACAAATTAATTAAAACAGGAAAAAAGCGTTGAGAGAAAAGGAGAGAAGGAGAAGAAATCACAAAGAGAGGAAGAACTGAGAGAGAGAGAGAGAGAGACAGAGAGACGAGAGAGATGAAGAAGAATGTCAGAGAGAGAGTAAGACAGAAACGGAATTCAAAATGAGAGAAAAGGTGAGAGAGAGAAAAAGGTTCTGAAGAGAGAGAATGAATGTATGAAAACATAGTGAAAAGAAAAGCAAAAAACAAGAGAAAGAGAGAGAGAGAGAGAGAGGAGAGAGAGCGAGAGAGAGAGAGAGAGAGAGAGCGAGAGAGAGAGAGACAGGAAAATGAAATAATAAAAGACATGGAAAAGAGAGACAGACACCCACTTACATATATACAGATAGGTATACACACGCACACACCATATATATATATATTTGCGCGCGCGCACACACACACACACACACACACACACGCACGCACGCACACATATGTATGTGTGTGGTTGTGAATGTTGAGAGAGAGGGGGAAAGAGGCAAAACAGACTGATAAAAGATTGACTGATAGATAGATAGATAGATAAGTTTCTTTATTGGCCACATAGGGCTGCACACAGATGGGACAAGTTACAAGGTAGAGCTTTTCTTTTGGGGGATGAAAAAAACAAAAAACAAAAAACAAAAGAAACAAAAAAAAAGGTGACGTAGGTTTTCTATCAAAAGGGATCGTAAAAGGGAAAAAAAGGAACAAAAAAAAGGAAAAGGAACAAAAGAAAAGAGAGATGAAAAAAAGAAGAAAAAAGGGGGGAAAAAGGGGAAGAGGAAAAAAAAACGATCAATCGAAAAAAACGATAGATAGATAGATAGATAGAGAGATAGAGAGATACATAGATAGATAGATAGAGAGATACATAGATCGATAGACAGACAGAGAGATATACGGAAAGATAAATTATTTTATAATTACTATGTGAATTTGCCTCACTTCTTTCTACTTTAAGTTGTGTATTTTACAAACAAGATGACTGTTGTTGTTACCATGGAGATGGTATTATGTACGTCCTAGAATTAACTTTTGTGTAACGCTGCTAAGTCACTCACCTCGACTTCATTTCTCAAAGACACCAACTGTGTCAGGCCATATCAAATTGCACGCGCGTACGCACACACACACACAGACACACACACACACACATAGATAGACAGACTGACATAAACCGATAGATAGATAGATAGATAGATAGATAGACAGACAGACAGACAGACAGATAGATAAATAGATAGATAGACAGACAAATAGATAGATAGATAGACAAATAGATAGACAGACAGACAGACAGACAGACAGACAGACAGACAGACAGACAGATAGATAGATAGATAGATAGATAGATAGATAGATAGATAGATAGACAGACTGATTGATAGATATAGATAGATACATAGCCAGACAGACAGACAGACAGACAGACAGACAGACAGACAGATAGATAGATAGATAGACAGACAGACAGACAGATAGATAGATAGACAGACAGATAGATAGATGAATAAATATAGATAGATAGATAGATATAGATAGATAGATAGATAGGTAGGTAGATAGATAGATCTGCAAAATATATATATCAAAAGGTGGGTGGGGAGAGAATCAAAGGTTCCTTCCGTTGCCACTGGCTCACAAGGTCTGCTTCCTGGATTCTGTGACGTATACATTTCCCTCTGGAAGGGACACCGGTCCGTAGCGATAGTGACTATGTTTACCGGCTGAGGGGAATGGGACAGCGTGAAATAAGGTTCTTTACTCGGAAACAACCCATCGCCAGGTGCAGCTTAAGAATCGAAACAACAATCGTACGATCACGAGTGCAACACCCTAACCACTAAGCCACGTGCTTCATCCACCTAACCATTACTCCACCCGGATTATCATCGGATCTTTGTTCTTCTTCGGACTCTACCACCATGGATCTTTCTATATCTTTCGTTGATGTTTATCACACTAATCTACCACATCTCGAAGTTTCTGGAATTTTTGAATTTCGTACGTTAATAACTTCGTCATTTTCTATTTTTTTAATCTCCTCTTTAAACAGTTAATCCATACACATTTTCTCATCTGTCCGTTTACTCGTTCCCTCTTCGTTTCCTTTCATGCATTTCTGTCAAAGAGCGTAGGCTCGAAACGTCAAAGATGTTTCCATTCTCCCCGAGCACCAAACATTACACCTGCTTGTTCTTTCCTTACCTGTCTTCGTCTTTTGCTTTTCTATAAATTTGAACTATATATATATATATATATATTATATATATATATATATACCACATATATACATATATATATATATATATATTATATATATATATATATATAATATATATATCTAAATATATATATGTATATATATGTGTATGTAATATATATATATACTAATATATATATATATATATATAATATATATAATACATACAGTAATCCCTCTGCTATGGCGGGTGTTACGTTCCCAAACACTCCGCGATAGGTGAAACAGTACTGCACTGTATATTTTTAAAATATTTTTATAATTTGTATATATATACTAGCATTAAAGACCCGTCGTTGCCGGGTCATAGTGCTAGTGCATGTATATATGTGTATATATATATGTGTACATATTACATGTACATCTATATATATACATCTACACATAAAATACAAAATACAAAGTTATATCTTGATATCGCTAGTGATAATAATACTCAAAATATATAACAGACTGGAATTGTTAGCCCGTCTCTTGTAATTTCGATCAATTGTATCTAGACTTCCCTCTTCTATAGAAGTGTGGCTATAATCCAGCCTACCTCTACTTCGGGGTGGGGGGCATTAAAATTTTTTTTTTTGCGGGACGTCCTACGTCCCAGATATAAAAGTAAAAATAAAATATTTCCACTTTGCAAGTTCGAGTCGAGTACTCCCTTGCACGCTCCGTTGACTCGAACCTTGCTTCTATTGTGGCGAATTTACCGCCTCTGATTAGATACCTTTCATAGTTGCACCAAGACACTTTTCGAAGGTGCTTTCCTCCATGTTATTTCTTTATTACCCACCAGGGGCTACGAAGAATGGCGGACATAACAAAACATGGGGGACATAGAACAATATGATTAAATTTATGAGCAAATGAAAATGAAAAAAATGATAATATGAAAGCGATGCTAACGCCCCCTCCGCCAGCATCACTTACCTGTCCTTTTGTTTTCACTGTCACCTGAATGTTCATTCCCAATACGAAGACCATCCATATCCATTCTTACTCCGAAACTGTCCTCCATATATTCCACGAATTCATCGCTCATTCTTGTATCTTTCACCTCCCAATTCTCCCTTTCACACCTCAACACAAACTCATCTATATTCTTCTTTTCCAGCACTGCATATCTGGTCCCATCCATTTCATACCATTCATACTCCTCCATTACCTTTCACCCTCTTCTGTTCAGTCACAATATAAATGTTCGGCCTGGGTTCGTTTTCAAACTCGTCTGTCTGTATTGTTATTTTTCTTTTGTTTTCTTGTTGGAGGGGAGCGGGTGGGTTCACTGTCTGCAGGGGAAGGGTGGGATTCAGAGGGTGCGGGTGGTGTTGGGGTGGGTTGGGGCTTCGCACAGTTTTTCTTTTTTTTCTTTTTCTCTTTTTTCTTCCTTCTTCCCACTCTTGTTGCATCTCCTCTTCTTCTGTCGTTTCTTTTTCCCTTTGGTTCTCTTTGGTTTCTTCCTCTTTTGGGCTTCCGCGACGATTTCCTTTTCTTTTTCCTTTAGTGGTGGAGGGCAGTAGGCTCTTATGTGACCCCTCATGCCACACTTGTAGCACCTGGGCGCCCTACCCTCCACCCACACTCTCATAAAAATTTCCAGTTTTTATACTGTCCGTAAGCTTTTCTATAACTTCCGCCTCCGTCTGTATGTTCATTACTAGTGTGGCACCTCTCACGCCTTCATATTTCATAATGGCGTGGAGGATGTCCACTTTATCTCATTTCCTTTGATAACCGCAGCCGTTATTAATTCGCCCTCTAGGTGTGGAGGTATTCCTTCCACCCTAATTCTGGTGGTCCTTCTATTCAAATACGAGGGGAACAAGTAAAACTTTTCTGTACTCACCACCTTGGCTGCTATATTCCTGGCTGCTTTCTCACTTTTAAATTGTACCGTTATGGTTCCATATTCTAATCCTTTTGTCATGTACACAATTTCTTCTCCTGTCCGTTTGAAAGCCTCTTCAATTGCTTCCATGTTAATCACTTCCATTTTTCTACCTCCATTCATAAATACTTTATATTTAATGGTTCTACGATGGAACCAGTCTCCGCGCCCTGCTAGAGGCAACAGCTCAACCTCTCCGTTCTCCTCCTCCTTCATGAACTCCTGGAAGTCCGTCAACTTAGCCAGGTCTATCTCTTTTTCTGTTGACTTCTTCGTTATACCTGCATAGGTGCTTTCCATTTTTTTACCGCCAACTCCTCCTCAGATGTCGACGAATTTTCAGAGAAATTTCTCCCTTCCATCTCATCCGTTTGGTAGAGGCGGCTCATAGTCGCCTCAGACCGAAAAACGGCCTCCCGAACAGAAAACGTGCGACGCACAGAACCAGTGCGACGCGAAACCGCACCAACCGACGTTCCAATTCCGCAACCACAATTCACTTCTTGTTGTTTCTTTTTAACCGAATTTTACAGAGCGCAAAAAACGCGACCTTTTTTCTCTACATTGTATACTTTATAGACAATAGTCTTTTCTTTAATTTAATTTTTTATTATCCATCTGGACTATTTCATTTCTGCACGCTAATTTTATTTTTGATTTATTCCCATTCATGTGAAACCACTTATTTAAGTTCAAATCATTGATGCAATTTTATACGAATTGCTATTTTTACTTTTGTTATGTTACTTTAGTTTGATTTTAATTATTACTTACTACATATAATTCAATTGTTATTATTATATTTATTGTTAAAGTGAAAGTATCTGACATAAAATAGAGAAACGTTTTTGTTTCACATTTAACACGTAATACTGAAATAGTGGAGAAGATATGATATTGCTATGGGCTCGCCCTAGGGAAAAGGTTCAAAATGTTTTTGCCGATGACACTCCCTGGACCCTAAGTAAGGCATGTGTAAAATTTGAATGAAATTGGTTGTGTAGTTATCAAGTTTTAGGGAAACACACAGACAGACAGACACACATTCTCAGTTTTATATATATAAAGATTTGTTTAATTATAAATGCAAAACAACACCACAGAAGAATCGGCGTAAGCTTAATTAATAAACCGCGGTAGGTGAACCGCGATATATATATTCCTTAATTTGCTTCAGTCATTTGATTGCCGCCATGCTGGGGTACCGCCTTGTAGTATTTTAGCCATATAAATCCACTGCAAGACTTAGTTTTTAAGCTTAATACTTATTCTCTCTCTCTCTCTCTTTTACTCATTTACTTGTTTCAGTCATTTGACTGCGGCCATGCTGGAGCACCGCCTTTAGTCGAGCAAATCGACCCCAGGACTTATTCTTTGTAAGCCTAGTACTTATTCTGTCGGTCTCTTTTGCCGAACCGCTAAGTGACGGGGACGTAAACACACCAGCATCGGTTGTGAAGCAATGCTAGGGGGACAAACACAGACGTACAAACACATACACACACACATACAAGGCTGCCAACAGCAACACCGTGACTGCCACGACCACCACCACCAATTTTACTAACAGCAGTAGCAGTAGCAGCAGCAGCACAACAAAAACGATGTAAATAAGAAACCACCCCACCACCACCAACAACAACAACAATACCATTCTCACCGTCAACGTCGCCGCCGTCACCACCACCACCACCACCACCATATCCAACATCGCCACCACTGTATTCACCACCATCGTCAGCACCACCACCATCCCCATCAACAACACTATCACTAACACTACCAAAAAGAACAGCATCAATGACAAAAACAACCTCCATCACCACCTCCACCACCACCAGCACCACCACCAGCACCACCAGCACCACCACCACAACCACCACCACTACCACCACCACCATCCACCACCACCACCACCACCACCACCGCCACCACCTCTAATAGTTATTAATAAACTGTAGCAGCTCAATTATCGCATGGAATTAAAAGTATGTTTTTTTTCTTTATATATGGCTTCCTTCATTTTCATTATTACTTTTTCCATTTAATTCCTTTCATAACCACCGCACCACTTATCTACCTACCTACCTACACCACTCCCGCTCCACGTAACACCGTGCTCCACCCGGCTCCTCCACCTCCACAGCATCCCCGCATCCCACCCACCAACACCCACCACCGTCACTATCCTCTCTCCACTATGGTTTTTGTTTTTAACAATGACACTTCAAACACACCAAAGGCCACTCTGCAATGAAATATGTAACTGTCTTTATTGTATTGTATCGTGTGCCTACTTTTGTATGTGTGTGTGTGTGTGTGTGTGTGCGTGTGTGTGTGTGGTGTGTGTGTGTGGGTGTGCGCGCGCGCATTTGTGTGTATGTGTGTGTGTGTGCGCGCATTTGTGTGTGTGTGTGTGTGTGTGTGTGTGCATTTATGTGTGTGTGTGTGTGTACTTGAGTGTTCATGTGAATGTGTGTATTCTTAATTAGAATAACCATTATATATATATATATATATATATATATATATATATATATATGTATTATATATATAGGTATATATATATGTATGTATATATATATGTATGTATATATATATGTATATATATATATGTTTGTATGTATATATATATATATATATGTTTGTATGTACATATATAATATATGTGTTTGTATGTATATTGTATATATATGTTTTTGTATGTATATATATGTATATATATTTTTGTATGTATATATATATATGTTATATATATGTTTGTATTATATATATATATATATGTATGTTTTATGTTATATGTATGTATGTATAAATATATATATATATCATGTATGTATATATATATATATGTATATATATATATATATGTATGTATATATTATATATATATATATACATGTATGTATATATATATATGTGTACATATATGAGTGAGTCCCGCTCATCTATGGCCCTGTGGCTAATAAAAGAAGTCATTATTGTTATTGTTTTCATCATCATCATCATTATTATTATTATTATTATGAGTTTGTCCTGCTTTACTGCTTACTGGATTATTTTTGCCCCCTCCTCACAAAAACACATACACAGTCATACATATACACATGTATATACATACACACTCACGCACACAAGCATGTATACATACATATATATATATACATGCCTGTAGATATATAAATATATGTATGTATATATATATGCCGAATATGTGTGTGTCTATATACATGTATGTATGTTTATATGTGTATATATATATATCAACAATAAAAGTAAGGATTATTACGAAGTTGTATAGCATTCTCTTTAATTCTTTTAATATATATATATATATATATATATATATATGTATGTATGTATGTATATATATATATATATATATATATATATATATATATATATATTATATATTATATATTTATATATGTATATACAGCTACGCACCCATTCCATATATATCTATGTTATGGATATATATATGATTATGTATAGGTGTATGTATGTATGTACATACATATGTCTATATGTATGTATGTCTATGTTTTCGAAATCATGTAGGTTTGTGGCTGTCCGGTACACCTAAACTAATCGCTCATGCATTGGTCAAAATGTCTGTAACCGTGTATTTAACACAGTTCTGTATTAAACACCATCCACCAAACGCCCACCACCACCACCACCACCACCGCTTGTCCCCGTCCTTCCTTACCATTGCCGTCGAATGTATCACGCCATCACGCCATCAGTCTCCAGTTCACGCAACCCTGAATGCATCCCTCCTCAATTAGCTGCCGCTTGTTATGTCGTAGATCAAACGCAACAGGAAAGAGCAGCCTTGCATAATTACAAGGGAGACAATCAAGACTGTTTATCCCTTGCGCAACCACACTTTTTATTACCCGTGCGAGCGACCTTGCATAACTTTACTCCGTCTCTTTTGCTAACTAGTGTGGCAAACTGTCAAAGTAGGCTTAACGGTTGACAGACTTCAATTATAGAACCTCCACGTGGTCACTCGATTAGCAAGAAATAGCAGCCACATCGTTCTTATATAACAGTCTACAGTTCTAAATTAGGAAAGAGCATGTTAAATAATATTATTTACATAACACGTAGTGTAGGACGGTAACTGCAATGCTTTTGATCGTTTAACTGGTCGTTATGTATTGTTCTCCAGAAAACTCACATACACTTGTTTACAATGTTTTGCTGAAAAATTGTATATACTTGTTTACAATGTTTTGCTGGAAAATTGTATATACTTGTTTACAATCGAACATTACAAAACTCATTGCGAGCCGCCAAACACTATAACTTCCCTTTGTTATCAAATCACTTCTCTACAACATGAGGCCTTCGAACCGATTTCTAATCGTCTTCTCTGAAGTTATTTGCTTCAGTACAAAGAATGATCATGGACCATTATTACTCGCCAATTGTTCCTAATTAACACTGCATCGTCCTCGTCGTGAAGGTTTCTATTTGGTTCTTAAGGGGTCAGGAAAAGTTTAAAGGCTGTACAACGAGTGTTTAGAGAGGTTGGATTTTTCTCAAAATAAACTATTTTAACCAAATACGTATATTTGAACCAAATATAATTTAACCAAATACATATATTTGAAACACATCTTTGAAAGAATGAAAAGAGATCTTTGCTGGGTTTAAGACATTAATTAGACGTTGTATTGTAAGTCAACACCAAAAGCTTAGCGACATTTCGTTCTGATTTATTTTCTGATTTCAAATTCCGTCAACGAATTTATCAGTGTCGATAAAAATAAGTACCAGTTGAGCACTGGGGTCAATGTGATTAACTTGCCTCCCTCGCCCCAAATTTCAGGCCTTGTGCCTATAATAACTTCATTATATTATATCCTCACGTTGTGCTTCTAGATTTGATCTTTTATGAGAATTACTAAATTTCCAGAAAAATTCAACAAAGGTATCTATAAAGGTATCTACTGATGCGGCGGCGGCGGCAGCCACCGAAGAGATACGAGGAATTGTGTGGAAACCGGAGAGGTAAGACGGTTCACGCCCGTTTCTGCTCCGAAAATCGAAGCAAAGAAGGGAATGAACGAAGCGCAAGTGAGTAGCAACCGAGCAAGAGAGCACAACTTGCAGCTGCATCGTATACGTCGTCCTGCACGGCTTTGAAACGCCCGCTTTTTCGGAGACGAGGCCCTTGGATGGGATATAGAAGAAAATAATGATAAGCTTCTGTACAAAGTTAGCTTCTATATTCCATCAAAAATAATTTATTCTTGTTATTACAAAACATGGGTAATAAGCATTTGTAAAACTCAATTCGAAGAAAAGGAACGCTGAGGTAAAAATGTTGAGAAATTCTCTGTCTGCTAAATCCGTCTCTAATCTATTGTTTTCTAACACGAATTGTTTACTGACGCTTTTCTAATCTAATCTTCTCCTCTGTCAACTACCACCACCAGCATCACCACCACCACCGTTTGTTAGTTAAAATGGCTTCCGCCAAATCTAACTAATCCGATAACTGAATTCCATTCGTCTAATCTAAGTTTACTGTATAATGAATGAACGAGAAAGCCTCTACGTTAGTATTCTATTCCAATGTCTTTCCATCATTCGTCTGTATCTTTGCATATAGTTTCCAATGCATCAATTATGATAGACACACCTTTACAATATTCATATTCCAAATTCTTGCAATTTCAAATTTTAAGGGATTACTCTTTACTCTTTTACTTGTTTCAGTCATTTGACTGCGGCCATGCTGGAGCACCACCTTTTTTTTAGTGGAGCAAATCTACCCCAGGACTTATTCTTTGTAAGCCTAGTACTTATTCTATCGGTCTCACTTTTGCCGAACCGCTAAGTTACGGGGACGTAAGCACACCAGCATCGGTTGTCATGCGATGTTGAATGGGGGGACAAACACAGACACACAAACATATACACATACATATATATATATACATATATACGACGGGCTTCTTTCAGTTTCCGTCTACCAAATCCACTCACAAGGCTTTGGTCGGCCTGAGGCTATAGTAGAAGACATTTGCCCAAGATGCCACGCAGTGGACTGAACCCGGAACCATGTGGTTCGTAAGCAAGCCACTTACCACACAGCCACTCCTACGCCTATTTTTTTGTTTTACGTCTTCTTTCAATCTTGGAATCAACGGCCATGATGAATCAATTAGTAAGCAGCTTCGCATTTGCTTGTCTATTATCATGTCTGGTCTATTATTTTCTAGCTTCTTGTCAGTTTGAATAGGAAATACAAACAGAATCTTACGTTTCTCTGACTCCAGCACTCTTTCCGCCCGATGTTCATAGCATGTGTCTCCAGCTTCAAATGCCCATTTCTGGCAAGGCTTCCGGTATAAAACCTTTACATCTTGGCCATGCCTCCATTTTTTATATTCTTCCTGGGCCAACTTAGGACATTCTGCAACAATGTGTGCCACTGTCTCGTTCCAAGTTTCATAGACTTTTTTTTTCTTTTACTTGTTTCAGTCATTTGACTGCGGCCATGCTGGAGCACCGCCTTTAGTCGAGCAAATCGACCCCGGGATTTATTCTTTGTAAGCCTAGTACTTATTCTATCGGTCTTTTTTGCCGAACCGCTAAGTGACGGGTACGTAAACACACCAGCATCAGTTGTCAACCAATGCTAGGGGGACAAACACAGATACACAAACACATACACACACACACACACACACACACACACACACACACACACACACACACACACACATATATATATATATATATACGACACACATATATACGACACATATATACGACAGGCTTCTTTCAGTTTCCGTCTACAAAATCCATTCACAAGGCATTGGTCGGCCCGGGGCTATAGCAGAAGACACTTGCCCAAAATGCCACGCAGTGGGACTGAACCCGGAACCATGTGGTTGGTTAGCAAGCTACTTACCACACAGCCACTCCTGCGCCTCTTCATTTTCCTGACACATATACTGACATATATACTCGTATACATTTTCCCTCAAGTTGTTTGTTTTTATCGCTTGATCCTGGGCTGCTATAATTAGGCTTCCTGTTTCTTTTTGTAATTACTCTTTCTTTTAACCAAGCCCAGGATTTTCTTCCACATACATCTTTAGTGGTTTTCCAAAATTGACCATACAAAGGTCTCTCTTTGTCTTTCATTCTTCTCCTTTTCTCCTTTTCCTCACTTAATCACTTGTTCCTTATTCACAATCTTCAGTACTTTCTCTGTGCTGTTCTGTAAATATTCTTATAAGCTTTCCATCTTTCCATCTGTACAAACTCAGCCACTGCAATTAAGCCTCTTCCACCCTAGTCTCTCTTCAAGTGCAGCCGGTTGATATCAGCTTTCGGATGGTGGGCTCCATACATTGTCAAGAGCTTTCCAGTTTTTCGGTCAAATTTCTGTATGTCATTTTTGGACCAGTCTACAATTCCAGCTCCATATCTGATTACAGGTACTGCTCAAGCATGTATTGCTTCAATAACATTTTTGATTATTATAATCATTGTTATTATTATTATTTTATTATTATTATATTATTATTATATTATTATTATTATTATTACTATTATCATTATTATTATCATTATTATTATCATTATTATTATTTCATTATTATTATCATTATTATTATCATTTTATCTTATTATTATTATTATTATTATTATTACTATTATTATTATAATTCATCATTATCATCATTATTATTATTATTATTATTATTATTATATTATTATTATTACTATTATCATTATTATTATCATTATTATTATCATTATCATTATCATTATTATTATTATTATTATTATTATTATTATTATTATTATTATTTGCAATGATGGCGGTGGTAGTGGTGGTGATGATGGTCGCCGTCGTCGTCGTAGTAGTAGGAATAGCGCTGGTGGTAGCAGTGACGCCGTTAATTTCCGGGTGGAACATTCCCAGTTGTTTGTCAGGAATTATTACTCTTTTCGTTGTTGTTGTTGTTGTTGATGCTGTTATTACAATGAATATTTTTATATTCTTTAATATTGTTAATATATATTTCTAGTTGTAGTGAATGTTTTTAAAACATCGATATTGTTATTATTTTAATTAGTGTTTTTTTTATAATTAGCTTTATTATTATTATTATTATTATTATTATTATTATTATTATTATTATTATTATTATTTCAGTTGTTGGCTATAATTATGTAAGGAATGTATAGAATGTAAAAAAAAAACAAACATGGTTACATTCATCATCACCATGACTGCCATCACCACCGTCACCACCACCATCACCACCACTACCACTACCACCGCCATCACCGCCTTCATCACTACCATCACCATCGCCCCCACCACTACCATGATCATCATCACCACCATCATCATCTCACTCGTCATCATCATCGTCACCAACATTATCATCCACCTCACCATCATCATGAACCTATCACCATCGTCACTACTACTTCCTTCATCAACATAATCATCATAATTATCATCATCATCATCATCATCGTTCGACGCTTTTGCTGATCCACCTGCTCTATTTTCATTCTCGCCGCTTTCAAACGAAATATCCATGTCCTTCACAGTGTTCCTTCAATATACATGTGTGTGTATGCGTGTCAGCGAACGCCTGTATGCATGTGTATGAGTATGTGTGCTATATTTTTTGCAACACCGATACACCCAAACAGACACACACACGTACACACACGAACAAATTTAATTTCACAGATTGAAGAGATATAACCCACCCCCAAATACAAAACCCCCCAAATAATGATACTACCCTATAAACAGCCAAATTACAAAATAATGAGTAAGTCCTTGAAAATAAAAGGAGCCAACTCAATAAACAGAGAACCGGGATAATCCTGGATTAGGAATCAAAACGTATTAAAGTAAAATCAGAATTAAAATGCTTTTGGTCATTGACGATGACGTAGCTGTGTGGTAAGGAGTTTGTTCCCTACCCACATAGTCCTGGGTTCAGTCCTACTGCATGGCCCCTTGGTCACGTGTCTTCTACTATAGCCTAGGACCGACTAAGTTTCTGTGATTGAATTTGGTTACCGGAAACTGAAAAGATGCCCATCGTATAGTCCTCTCTCTCTGTATATATATATATATATATATATATATATATATATATATATTTATATATATATATATATTGTATATCATATATTTATACATTTGATATTTTTTCGTTGTCCTCCCTCCATTTTTCTTCTCATCGCTTTCTGTCGAAGAGCACAGGCTCGAAACGTCAAAGACTTCTCGAGCGTAAATTAATACACCTGCTTGTTGTTCCCTCCCCTGCCTTCATCTCTTGCTTTCTGTAAATTTGAACTATATTCATGCATATATATATATATATATATATATATATATATATATATATTTATGTATATATATATATAGGAT
>NW_021823878.1:0-22174 GCF_006345805.1 Octopus sinensis | reverse complement strand
TATAATTATATATATAATTTGTATATATTTATATACATATATATATATACATACAAATTATATATATGTATATAAATATATACAAATTATATATATGTATATAAATATATACAAATTATATATATGTATGTGAATATGTACAAATTATATATTTGTATATGAATATATAAAACTTATGTATATGAATATATATACAAATTATATATATGTATATGAAGATATACAAATTACATATATGTATATGAAGGTATACAAATTACATATATGTATATGAAGGTATACAAATTACATATATGTATATGAAGATATACGAATTACATATATGTATATGAAAATATGCAAATTATATATATGTATATGAAGATATACAAATTATATATATGCATACAAATTATATATATGCATATATGTATACAAATTATATAAGGTATATAAATGTATACAAATTATATATATGTATATAAACGTATACAAATTATATATACGTATATAAACGTACACAAATTGTATATTTGTATATAAATATATACAAAATATATATAATTATAAATATAATTAGTATATATTTATATACATATATATAAATATATACAAATTATATACATGCATATAAATATATACAAATAATATATATGTATATAAATATATACAAATTATATATATGTATATGAATATATACAAATTATATATATGTATATGAATATATACAAATTATATATATGTATATGAATATATACAAATTATATATATGTATATGAATATATACAAGTTATATATATGTATATGAATATATACAAGTTATATATATGTATATGAAAATATACAAATTATACATATGTATATGAATATATACAAGTTATACATATGTATATGAATATATACAAGTTATGCATATGTATATGAATATATACAAGTTATACATATGTATATGAATATATGCAAGTTATACATATGTATATGAATATATGCAAGTTATACATATGTATATGAATATATGCAAGTTATACACATGTATATGAATATGTGCAAGTTATACACATGTATATGAATATGTACAAGTTATACACATGTATATGAATATGTGCAAGTTATACACATGTATATGAATATGTGCAAGTTATACACATGTATATGAATATGTGCAAGTTATACACATGTATATGAATATGTGCAAGTTATACACATGTATATGAATATGTGCAAGTTATACACATGTATATGAATATGTGCAAGTTATACACATGTATATGAATATGTGCAAGTTATACACATGTATATGAATATGTGCAAGTTATACACATGTATATGAATATGTGCAAGTTATACACATGTATATGAATATGTGCAAGTTATACACATGTATATGAATATGTACAAGTTATACACATGTATATGAATATGTACAAGTTATACAAATGTATATGAATATGTACAAGTTATACACATGTATATGAATATGTACAAGTTATACACATGTATATGAATATGTACAAGTTATACACATGTATATGAATATGTACAAGTTATACACATGTATATGAATATGTACAAGTTATACACATGTATATGAAAATGTACAAGTTATACACATGTATATATGTACAAGTTATACACATGTATATATGTACAAGTTATACACATGTATATGAATATGTACAAGTTATACACATGTATATGAATATATGCAAGTTATACATATGTATATGAATATGTGCAAGTTATACACATGTATATGAATATGTGCAAGTTATGCACATGTGTATGAATATGTACAAGTTATGCACATGTGTACAAGTTATGCACATGTGTACAAGTTATGCACATGAATATGTACAAGTTATGCACATGAATATGTACAAGTTATACACATGAATATGTACAAGCTATACACATGTATATGAATATGTACAAGTTATGCACATGTATATGAATATGTACAAGTTATACACATGAATATGTACAAGTTATACACATGAATATGTACAAGTTATACACATGAATATGTACAAGTTATGCACATGAATATGTACAAGTTATGCACATGTATATGAATATGTACAAGTTATGCACATGTATATGAATATGTACAAGTTATGCACATGTATATGAATATGTACAAGCTATACACATGTATATGAATATGTACAAGTTATGCACATGTATATGAATATGTACAAGTTATACACATGTATATGAATATGTACAAGCTATACACATGTATATGAATATGTACAAGTTATGCACATGTATATGAATATGTACAAGTTATGCACATGTATATGAATATGTACAAGTTATGCACATGTATATGAATATGTACAAGTTATGCACATGTATATGAATATGTACAAGTTATGCACATGTATATGAATATATACAAGTTATGCACATGTATATGAATATGTACAAGTTATGCACATGAATGTACAAGTTATACACATGTATATGAATATGTACAAGTTATACACATGTATATGAATATGTACAAGTTATACACATGAATATGTACAAGCTATACACATGAATATGTACAAGCTATACACATGTATATGAATATGTACAAGTTATACACATGTATATGATATGTACAAGTTATGCACATGTATATGAATATGTACAAGTTATGCACATGTATATGAATATGTACAAGTTATGCACATGTATATGAATATGTACAAGTTAGCACATGTATATGAATATGTACAAGTTATGCACATGTATATGAATATGTACAAGTTATGCACATGTATATGAATATGTACAAGTTATGCACATGTATATGAATATGTACAAGTTATACACATGAATATGTACAAGTTATACACATGTATATGAATATGTACAAGTTATACACATGAATGTGTACAAGTTATACACATGTATATGAATATGTACAAGTTATACACATGTATATGAATATGTACAAGTTATACACATGAATATGTACAAGTTATACACATGTATATGAATATGTACAAGTTATACACATGTATATGAATATGTACAAGTTATACACATGTATATGAATATGTACAAGTTATACACTTGTATATGAATATGTACAAGTTATACACTTGTATATGAATATGTACAAATTATACACTTGTATAAGAATATGTACCAATTATACACTTGTATATGAATATGTACAAATTATACACTTGTATATGAATATGTACAAATTATACACTTGTATATGAATATGTACAAATTATATACATGTATATGAATATGTACAATTATGCACATGTATATGAATATGTACAAGTTATGCACATGTATATGAATATGTACAAGCTATACACATGTATATGAATATGTACAAGTTATGCACATGTATATGAATATGTACAAGTTATACACATGTATATGAATATGTACAAGCTATACACATGTATATGAATATGTACAAGTTATGCACATGTATATGAATATGTACAAGTTATGCACATGTATATGAATATGTACAAGTTATGCACATGTATATGAATATGTACAAGTTATGCACATGTATATGAATATGTACAAGTTATGCACATGTATATGAATATATACAAGTTATGCACATGTATATGAATATGTACAAGTTATGCACATGAATATGTACAAGTTATACACATGTATATGAATATGTACAAGTTATACACATGTATATGAATATGTACAAGTTATACACATGAATATGTACAAGCTATACACATGAATATGTACAAGCTATACACATGTATATGAATATGTACAAGTTATACACATGTATATGAATATGTACAAGTTATGCACATGTATATGAATATGTACAAGTTATGCACATGTATATGAATATGTACAAGTTATGCACATGTATATGAATATGTACAAGTTATGCACATGTATATGAATATGTACAAGTTATGCACATGTATGAATATGTACAAGTTATGCACATGTATATGAATATGTACAAGTTATGCACATGTATATGAATATGTACAAGTTATACACATGAATATGTACAAGTTATACACATGTATATGAATATGTACAAGTTATACACATGAATGTGTACAAGTTATACACATGTATATGAATATGTACAAGTTATACACATGTATATGAATATGTACAAGTTATACACATGAATATGTACAAGTTATACACATGTATATGAATATGTACAAGTTATACACATGTATATGAATATGTACAAGTTATACACATGTATATGAATATGTACAAGTTATACACTTGTATATGAATATGTACAAGTTATACACTTGTATATGAATATGTACAAATTATACACTTGTATAAGAATATGTACAAATTATACACTTGTATATGAATATGTACAAATTATACACTTGTATATGAATATGTACAAATTATACACTTGTATATGAATATGTACAAATTATATACATGTATATGAATATGTACAAATTACATACACGTATATGAATATGTACAAATTACATACACGTATATGAATATGTACAAATTACATACACGTATATGAATATATAGAAATTACATATACGTATATGAATATATACAAATTACATATATGTATATGAATATATACAAATTACATATATGTATATGAATATATACAAATTATATATATGTATATGAATATATACAAATTATTTATATGTATATGAATATATATAGATTATATATATGTATATGAATATATACAAATCACATATATGTATATAAAGTTATGCAAATAATATATATGTATATGAATATATACAAAATATTTATATGTATATGAATATATACAGATTATATATATGTATATGAATATATAGAAATTACATATATGTATATGAATATATACAAATTACATATATGTATATGAAGATATACAAATTACATATATGTATATGAATATATATAGATTAAATATATGTATATAAAGATATACAAATTATATATATGTATATGAATATATACAAATTATTTATATGTATATGAATATATACAAATTATTTATATGTATATGAATATATACAGATTATATATATGTATATGAATATATAGAAATTACATATATGTATATGAATATATACAAATTACATATATGTATATGAAGATATACAAATTATATATATGTATATGAATATATACAAATTATATATATGTATATGAATATATACAAATTACATATATGTATATGAAGATATCTAATTGAAATATATGTATATGAAGATATACAACTTACATATATGTATATGAAGCTATACAAATTACATATATGTATATAAAGATATACAAATTATATATATGTATATGAATATATACCAATTACATATATGTCTATGAAGATATACAAATTACATATATGTATATGAAGATATACAAATTACATATATGTATATGAAGATATACAAATTATATATATGTATATGAATATATACAAATTACGTATATGTATATGAAGATATACAAATTACATATATGTATATGAAGATATACAAATTATATATATGAATAAGAAGATATACAAATTATATATATGTATATGAAGATATACAAATTACATATATGTATATGAATATATACAAATTACATATATGTATATGAAGATATACAAATTACATATATGTATATGAAGATATACAAATTATATATATGTATATGAAGATATACAAATTATATATACGTATATGAAGATATACAAATTATATATACGTATATGAAGATATACAAATTATATATACGTATATGAAGATATACAAATTATATATATGTATATGCAGATATACAAATTATACATATGTATATGCAGATATACAAATTATATATATGTATATGAAGATATACAAATTATATATATGTATATGAAGATATACAAATTATATATATGTATATGAAGATATACAAATTATATATATGTATATGAAGATATACAAGTTATATATATGTATATGAAGATATACAAATTATATATATGTATATGAATATATATACAAATTATATATATTTATACGAATATATACAAATTACATATATGTATATGAAGATATACAAATTACATATATGTATATGAAGGTATACAAATTATATATGTATATGAATATATACAAATTATTTATATGTATATGAATATATATACAAATTATATATATGTATATGAATATATACAAATTACATATATGTATATGAAGATATACAAATTACATATATGTATATGAAAATATGCAAAGTATATATATGATTGATTGATTGATTGATTGATTCTAGTTTCAGCTTATGAGCTATGGCCATGCTGGGGCACCGCCATTTGGTGTTGCTACTTGGTTTCACTTCATGGAGGCTTTCTCGCAACTGCTATTTTGTGCATGAGAGAGTTCGATGCAGCTGCCCTCATCTGCCCCTCCTGCCGTGAAGTTGGTTCATCTGGGACACCTGACAGGAAGAGATCCAGCTTCATTTTAAAGACATCTGTATCCACCCCATGCAGGTCTCTCAGGTTCTTCGGGAGGATATTGAAGAGCTGTGGGCCTCGGAAGCCCAGGCTATCACAGAATCTTGTCCTACATCTTGATGGCAGGTTTGGAGTCCTAGGCACCACGCAGTGGCGCCCAGTTCTGGCATTTGCGTAACTCTCGATGCCAAAGTTCAGGACACTTCCCTCCAGGATCTTCCAGATGTATCTTATGGCATATCTTTCCCGCCTACGCTCCAGGGAATATAATTTTAATCTCTTGAGTCTTTCCCAGTAGCTTACATTCTGCATAGAGGCTATCTTCTTTGTGTAGCTTCGTCGGATCGCCTCAAGTTCTGTGATCAACTTGACACTGGATGGTGACCATAGCTGAGAGCAATAGTCAAAGTGGCTTAGGAAAAGTGTCTTCCAGAGGACCATCATGGTTCTTGTTCTCTTGTTCTAAAGGTTCTAAGAATCCATCCAGCCAGCCGTCTACATTTCATTGTCAGTTTAGCAACATGTACATGAAAGGTCGCGTCATCACTCATGTGAATACCCAGGACACGCACTGATTGTGCCTCTGGGATTGCAATCCCTCCGGGTCCAGTGTATTCATTGGTATTGCATTCAGTTTTGCATGCTGATAGTATAAAGCTTGAAACTTTCCAGCATTGAACTGCATGCTATTCTTTTCAGCCCACTTGTATATTTCGTCCAGCTCACATTGCAGGTGTTTAGTGTCCTCAGGGTTCTGTATTGCCTGTGAAACTTTTGTATCATCTGCATAACTTGTGATCGTGGCTCTCTGCGTGGCTGAGGGCATGTCTGAGAGGGCCATTATGAACAGTAGTGGTCCCAGAACAGTGCCCTGCGGAACACCGCTCACTATTTGTGTGTTAATGGAGGTGGCCCCATTGGCTACTACCACCTGACTTCTATCCTTCACAAAGTCATGAAGCCATTCTCCCAGTTTTCCAACTATGTTGAGATCACGCAGTTTGTGACATAACATTCCATGATCGACTTTATCAAAGGCCTTTGCAAAGTCGAGATATATCACTTCCACATTTGAGTGGTTGAGCAGCCGTTTCAGCACCCAGTCATAGTGTTGTAGGAGCTGAGTTAAACAGCTTCTCCCTGGTCGGAAACCATGTTGAGTGTCGGGCAGCAAGTCATTCTCTTCAAGGAAGGTGATCAGCTTCCTTCTGACTATTCGTTCCATGACCTTGCTGATGTGTGAGGTCAGAGATAGGTCTATAGTTCTTGGCTTCCGCTCTGCTACCTCCTTTATGAATGGGGCATATTTTCCCTTCCTTCAGTTTTCCTGGAAGTTTGCCAGCTGCAAGGAAGCTCTGAAAGAGGAACTGCAGTGGTCTTGCTAGGACTCTCTTACATGCTTTTAGGAGGATTGCCGGGAATCCATCGGGGCCAGTAGCTGAGTCTGTTTTCATTTCAATCTATAGCCTTGGTTACATCGTCTTCCTTTATATCGATGTAATCTATCGTCGCCGCCTCTGATTTTATATCTGCAGTGGTAAAAATGTCAGTTGGATTGGTGATTTGGAGATGCCCAAGGGGTGGAGTGAAAACACTCTTGAATTGCTCATTCAGTATTTCACTTACCCTCATTGGTTATCCTGTAAGTGTGCCATACTTTTCGAGGAGTGGCCCTATTCTACAGTGCACTGTAGCTGTTTCTTTGGCATACTGTAGAAAGCTCTGGGTTAGATTTTTTTTTTTGTTATAGCCCAGGCTTCTTTGTCTGCTCTTTCTTTTTCATGGGAGAGTTGCACATTTGTATATGTCTATGAAGATATACAAATTATATATATGCATACAAATTATATATATGTATATATGTATACAAATTATATATATGTAATAAAATGTATACAAATTATATATATGTATATAAATGTATACAAATTATATATGTATATAACGTATACAAATTATATATACGTATATAAACGTATACAATTATATATACGTATATAAACGTATACAATTGTATATTTGTATATAAATATATACAAAATATATATAATTATAAATATAATTAGTATATATTTTATACATATATATAAATATATACAAATTATATATATGTATATAAATATATACAAATTATATTATGTATAAATATATACAAATTATATATATGTATATAAATATATACAAATTTTATATTTGTATATAAATATATACAAATTATATATATGTATATGAATATATACAAATTATATATATGTATATGAATATATACAAATTATATATATGTATATGAATATATACAAATTATATATTGTATATGAATATATAAAATTATATATATGTATATGATAATACAAATTATATATATGTATATGAATATATACAAGTTATATATATGAATATATACAAATTATATATATGTATATGAATATGTACAAATTATATATATGTATATGAATATATCCAAATTATATATATGTATATGAATATATACAAATTATATATATGTATATGAATATAATACAAATTATATATATGTATATGAATATATACAAATTATATATATGTATATGAATATATACAAATTATATATGTATATGAATATATACAAATTAATATATGTATAGAATATATACAATTATATATATGTATATGAATATATACAAATTATATATATGTATATGAATATATACAAATTATATATAGTATATGAATATATACAAATTATATATATGTATATGAATATATACAAATTATATCTATGTATATGAATATATACAAATTATATATATGTATATGAATATATACAAATTATATATATGTATATGAATATATACAAATTATATATATGTATATGAATATAAACCAATTATATATGTATATGAATACATACAAATTATTATATGTATATGAATACATCAAATTATATATATGTATATGAATATATACAAATTATATATATGTATATGAATATATACAAATTATATATATGTATATGGAATATACAAATTATATATATGTATATGAATATATACAAATTATATATATGTATATGAATATATACACAATTATATATATGTATATGAATATATACAAATTATATATATGTATATGCATATATACAAATTATATATATGTATATGAATATATACAAATTATATATATGTATATGAATATATACAAATTATATATATGTATATGAATATATACAATTATATATATGTATAGAATATATACAAATTATATATATGTATATGAATATATACAAATTACATATATGTATATGAAGATATACAAATTATTTATATGTATATGATATATACAGATTATATATATGTATATGAATATATACAAATTACATATATGTATATGAATATATACAATTACATATATGTATATGTAATATACAAATTATATATATGTATATGATATATACAAATTACATATATGTATATGAAGATCTACAAATTACCTATATGTATCTGAATATATACAAATTACATATATGTATATGAAGGTATACAAATTATATATATGTATATGAATATATACAAATTATTTATATGTATATGAATATATATACAAATTATATATATGTATATGAAGATATACAAATTACATATATGTATATGAAGATATACGAATTACATATATGTATATGAATATATACAAATTACATATATGTATATGAATATATACAAATTACATATATGTATATGAAAATATGCAAAGTATATATATGTATATGAAGATATACAAATTATATATATGCATACAAATTATATATATGTATATATGTATACAAATTATATATATGTATATAAATGTATACAAATTATATATATATGTATATAAATGTATACAAATTATATATAGTATATAAACGTATACAATTGTATATTTGTATAAATATATACAAAATATATATAATTATAAATATAATTAGTATATTTTATATACATATACATAAATATATACAAATCATATATGTATATAAATATATACAAATTATATATATGTATATAAATATATACAAATTTTATATTTTATATAAATATTACAAATTATATATATGTATATGAATATATACAATTATTATATATGTATATGAATATATACAAATTATATATATGTATATGAATATATACAAATTATATATATGTATATGAATATACAAATTATATATATGTATATGAATATATACAATTATATATATGTATGAATATATACAAATTATATATATGTATATGATATATACAAGTTATATATATGTATATGAATAATACAAATTATATATATGTATATGAATATATACAAATTATATAGTAGTATGAATATATACAAATTATATATATGTATATGAATATATACAATTATATATATGTATATGAATATATACAAATTATATATATGTATATGAATATATACAAATTATATATATGTATATGCATATATACAATTATATATATGTATATGAATATATACAAATTATATATATGTATATATGAATATATACAAATTATATATATGTATATGAATATATACAAATTATATATGTATATGAATATATACAAATTATATATGTATATGAATATATACAATTACATATATGTATATGAAGATATACAAATTATTTATATGTATATGAATATATACAGATTATATATATGTATATGAATATATACAAATTACATATATGTATATGAATATATACAAATTACATATATGTATATGTAGATATACAAATTATATATATGTATATGAATATATACAAATTACATATATGTATATGAAGATCTACAAATTACCTATATGTATCTGAATATATACAAATTACATATATGTATATGAAGGTATACAAATTATATATATGTATATGAATATATACAAATTATTTATATGTATATGAATATATACAAATTACATATATGTATATGAAGATATACAAGTTACATATATGTATATGAAGATATACAAATTACATATATGTATATGAAGGTATACAAATTATATATATGTATATGAATAATACAAATTATTTATATGTATATGAATATATATACAAATTTATATATGTATATGAAGATATACAAATTACATTATGTATATGAAGATATACGATTACATATATGTATATGAATATATACAAATTACATATATGTATATGAATATATACAAATTACATATATGTATATGAAAATATGCAAAGTATATATATGTATATGAAGATATACAAATTATATATATGCATACAAATTATATATATGTATATATGTATACAAATTATATATATGTATATAAATGTATACAAATTATATATATATGTATATAAATGTATACAAATTATATATACGTATATAAACGTATACAAATTGTATATTTGTATATAAATATATACAAAATATATATAATTATAAATATAATTAGTATATATTTATATACATATACATAAATATATACAAATCATATATATGTATATAAATATATACAAATTATATATATGTATATAAATATATACAAATTTTATATTTGTATATAAATATATACAAATTATATATATGTATATGAATATATACAAATTATATATATGTATATGAATATATACAAATTATATATATGTATATGAATATATACAAATTATATATATGTATATGAATATATACAAATTATATATATGTATATGAATATATACAAATTATATATATGTATATGAATATATACAAATTATATATATGTATATGAATATATACAAGTTATATATATGTATATGAATATATACAAAATATATATATGTATATGAATATATACAAATTATATATATGTATATGACATATACAAATTATATATATGTATATAATATATACAATTATATATATGTATATGAATATAATACAATTTATATGTATATGAATATATACAAATTATATATATGTTATGAATATATACAAATTATATATATGTATATGAATATATACAAATTATATATATGTATATGAATATATACAAATTACATGTATGTATATGAAGATATACAAATTATTATATGTATATGAATATATACAAATTATTTTATGTATATGAATATACAGCATTATATATATAATATGAAATATATACAAATTACATATATGTATATGAATATATACAAATTACATATATGTATATGTAGATATACAAATTATATATATGTATATGAATATATATAAATTATTTATATGTATATGAATATATACAAATTATATATATGTATATGAATATATACAAATTACATATATGTATATGATGATATACAAATTACCTATATGTATCTGAATATATACAAATTACATATATGTATATGAAGATATCCAATTTAAATATATGTATAGAAGACATACAATTACATATAGGTATATGAAGCTATACAAATTACATATATGTATATAAAGATATACAATTATATATATGTAATAAAGATATACAAATTACATATATGTATATGAATATAAAATTACATATATGTATATGAAGATATACAAATTATACATACGTATATGAAGATATACAAATTATATATACGTATATGAATATATACAAATTATATTATGTATATGAATATATACAACTATATATATGCATATGAATATATACAAATTATATATATGCATATGAATATATACAAATTATATATATGCACATAAATATATACAAATTATATATATGCATACAAATATATACAAAATATATATATGTTATATAAATATATACAAATTATATATATGCATATGAATATATACAAAATATATATATGCAATAAATATATACAATTATTATATGAATATAATATAACAAATTATTTATCTGTATACAAATATATACAAATTATATATCTGTATACAATATATACAAATTATATATCTGTATACAAATATATACAAATTATATATATCTTACAAATATATATATGTATACATTATATATATGTATATAAACGTATACAAATTATATATTTGTATATAAATGTATACAACTATATATAATTATACATATAATTTGTATATATTTATAACATATATATAATATATACAAATTATATATATGATATATATACAAATTATATATTTGTATATGAATATATACAAATTATTATGTGATATGAATATATACAAATTATACATGTGTATATGAATATATACAAATTATACATGTGTATATGAATATATACAAATTATACATGTGTATATGAATATATACAAATTATATATATGTATACAAATATATACAAATTATATATATGTATCCAAATTATATATATGTATATAAACGTATACAAATTATATATATATATAAATGTATACAACTTATATATATGATATAAATGTATACAAATTATATATATGTATATAAATGTATACAAATTATATATATGTATATAAATGTATACAAATATATTATGTATATAAATGTATACAATTATATATATGTATATAAAGTATACAAATTATATATATGTATATAAACGTATACAAATTATATATATGTATATAAACGTATACAAATTATTTATATGTATTAAAACGTATACAAATTATATATATGTATATAAATGTAACCAATTATATATATGTATATAAACGTATACAAATATATATATGTATATAAATGTATACAAATTATATATATGTATATAAATGTATACAAATTATATATATGTATATAAATGTATACAAATTATTTATATTATATGTATAAAATGTATACAAATTATATATATTTATATGTATATATATATATAATACATATTATATATATATATATATATATAAATGTATACATTATATATATTTATATATATATATATATATATATCTATAATATATATATATATATATATATAAATGTATTGAATGTATACACTGTCCAAGCCTTGCTAGCACGGAAAACGGGCGTTAAACCATGATGATGGTGATGATGATTTTCCGTATCTTTTTCTTCTCTCTCCTTTCTCTCTCACTTTCCCACTCTCTTAGTTTTCTTATCTCTCGGACTCTTCCTCGCTTTCTCTTACTCTCTATCTTTATCTATCTCTCTCACATTTATAAACAACAGAAGATCTTGAGTAATTTGAAAAATAAAATATTTAGAAAGATCAATCAGAATATGAGGCAGTGATAATGGAAAAGTCTGCTTCAAGGCAGACAGCAAAATGCTAACATTTAAAAGGGAGGGACAGACGGACTTGCGAGCTGAAGAAAAATAGTAAAATATTGGAAACCAAAGTTTGAAGTGATAGAATCTGAGGATAGTAGAGTCACCATGGCTGGCACTTCTTAACGACGGACAGCAACGTAGTGACAGTTTAACGACTGGCGTAAAATTTTCAACTTGATGTAAAAGAAAATTCGTAAACACCAAGTTTTGAAGTGATTCTTTCTCACGACAGTAGACTCACCATGGACTCTTTATCATGGACTCTTTATCATGGACGGCAACACATTGACGATTAAAAGGCTGGCGCAAATTTTTTAGCTTGATGTAACAGAGAATTCCTAAACACCCGCTCCTTTAAATTTTAATCCCATTCCAGCCCCATTTAGACCACTTTTCACATTTTGGTTAACATAACCCGATTTCATTCGGGTCTACTGGGGCCACATTTTATAAGATGAGGAATTTTGTCCTAGATGTGAAGCCTTTCATTTGAGGAAAAAAATAGTTGTCATGCAAACTTGCCAGCACTTTTAACATAGGTATGCATATTTTCAGCTGAATCGACCGACTACCTAATGCACACATTATATATATATATATATATATATGTGTATATATATATATGTGTGTGTGTGTGGTTGTGTGTGTGTGCACGCATTATATATACAAATGTATACAAATGAGATATAGATCTGTATAAATTAAATTAGAGATAAAACCACTAATAGGCAAATCAAACAGTGAAAAAAAACCAAACACAAATTGAAAATAAAAATTATAAATTATTTTATAATTTGTTTAAAAATATATATAACTATGAAAAAGTATGAAAAGTTTAACATACATAAATAAAGATATATACACTTTGTATATATACATAATATACATATTTATATATAGAACACACACACACACACACACCACATACATTATATAACATATTTATATATAGAACACACACATCCTTATATATACATATCTATATATATAAAACTGTAGTTGTGTGATTGTCTGTCTCCTACGTTTAGATTCCTAACTACTCCCACATTTTGCGGTGCAGTTTAACCAAATTCGGGTACCTTATAGCTGTGATTCATATCGAGCCCGTCTGGGTATTAGCGCGCGTCTACGGTGAGTCTATTTTAAAAATAATTAACATCATTTCTTTTTCCATTTTAACGCATATTTTTTCGTGTGTCGATGGCGGCGAGTTGGCGTCCATGCTCACGCCTGCACCTGTGTTGCTTATCTCCTTTCTTCCCTCCCTCGTGAAGCTGTGGCGACCAGAGCGAGCTCTGGTCGCCATAGCGCTCACTGTGGTCTCGTAGCCGTGGACAGTGAGCCCAATGGCGCCCAGGGCGAGCTCTGGTCGCCATAGCGCTCACTGTGGTCTCGTAGCCGTGGACAGTGAGCCCAATGGCACCCAGAGCCCAGCTCAACACACTCCTTATACCCTAAGTAAGTCATGTGTAAAATTTGAATGAAATTGGTTGTGTAGTTCTCAAGTTTTAGGGAAACACACAGACAGACAGACACACATTCTCAGATACATAAAAGAATGAGAGTGGGTGATGTTTTGTTTGTTGGACCAATGTATTAGGTAGTATTGTTTTATTGTTTTAAAACGAAGAGGGGCTGTGTTCGTTTCAAAAAAAAAAGACAAACGTCCGCCAATGGGAAGACAGTTCATATTCGATTAGAGCACTCTGGGTATAATCATAAAAGTGAAAAATGGAATTTTTAGGCAAATCAAACAGTGAAAAACCAAAAAAAAACATAAAAAAATATAATATAGAAAATATAAAATAGAAAAATTTAAATTAAATTGAAAATAAAATTATTAAATTATATTTATAATTTGTTTAAAAATATATATAACTATGAAAAAGTAATGAGAAAGTTTAATATACATAACTACAGATATATACACTTTGTATATATACATTATATATACATATTTATATATAGAACACACACACATATATTATATATACATATTTATATATAGAACACACACACACATATACATTATATATACATATTCATATATAGAACACACACACACACATACATTATATATACATATTTATATATAGAACACCCACACACACATACATATAAATGAACGCAAGAATATCTGATTCATAATATTTGTTCTCATGCTCGTGTGTTGTTGGTGACAGACAGATACGTAAAAGAACGCCGATGTAATGGGAAGGTAGAAACAGAGTGAGTGAAAAAGAGAGGATATAGCGAGAGTGACAGATACTTTAATAACGGTAGTGGATCTATCAAAGTTATACATAAAGGGGAGTGAGAGGGTAGGAGGAAATAGCGTGAGTGAGGAGAGATGCCCCTAGCAACCACAACCTTTTAAGATAGGGATTTCTAAGGTAGCCCACGAGCTTCGTCACCTATTTCTACATGTCCCTGTAAATTTTGGAGCGAATCGGACGGGACGTAGTGGCATTGAAAGCGATCCAAGCGGTATATATATATATCTCTTATTATAAAAGGCAGATTTTATCTGCCTCCCTTTGTAACTTATAGAAATCTACAATATAGGATTTCTTCAATTACAATTTACCTAGCATTTTTAAGAGTAGAATGCATCGGGTCATGCCAGGTCCAGTTTTTAAAATTTAAACTCCAATTAAGCAAAATTTACAGAAAACTCACATTCTGGTGTGTATGTCAAATGCTTTTCTTAATGTGGTTTACACCACACGCACACGCACACACACAGTGTGCACGAATAAAATGAAAGTAATAGCGACAGAGTGATTTGAGGAAGACTAAACTGAAAGTATTTAAACACACTACTACTCAAAAAATAAAAAAACACAGCAACAGAAACAAATAAATACATAACGATTTACTCTCTCACACAATTTCTTCAATTAGAGTTTACCTAAGATTTTTCAAAGTACTCCATTCGGTCATGCCATAATATATTTCTTTCAATTTCACCCCCAATTAAGACAAAATTCGAGAAAACTCAATATTTTAACATTTCACTCCGAAAGCATTGATGTACATGTTGCGTGCGTGAGTGTGTGTGTTGTGTGTGTGTGTGTTTGATGGGTTGTGCGACACAGAAAGTGTGGTGTGTAAGTGAAGTGCTTTTGTTAGTGTGTGTAAAGAGACAGACAGAGTGAAAGACAGAATAACTGAACTTTTTTTTTCACTTTTTGTAGTGAGTGACTGAGAGAGAAAAGAGAGAGAGAGGTTATGTATGTATATATGTATGGCTTCAGTGACACACACCACAAAAAACACATACCTACGTACACCTAAAGCACGACACACACACACACAACAGCGGGCGCGAACTTCAAAATTTTGGTAGTATTAATTTGCGAGCGTACTTCTAAGCGCGCGTAATTGAAGTTTTTACTATGATATCATCACGTGCGAAAAATTCGAAGGGTTTTGAACAATTGAGATACACATGTCACGCCTGTATTGAAACCATTGCTAAGCTGCCGTAATTGCTTAATTAAGACTTTGTTTAAATTGAAAGGGGCAAATATGTGACGAGGTTGAAAAAAAATACCCCAGAAAAAAAAATTTACTGCTGGTATTTATATAATTCACTACTATTTTGCTACAATCTCATGAAAAAGAAAAAATTTAGGTATGTAAATTGAATTCGCCACCCCTTTTCCCCGTTCGCGTTTGTGTAAAAAAAATTATTATTTAAGTTTTAAAAATTATTTACTTTGTTCAAAAAATATTAATATTAATTAATTTTCAAGAATTATTTAATTTTATTCTGTAAAATAGTAATTAATTCATTTATCTGTAAATCCGCGAGGTTGTTACTCAGGCACCTAGAATGGTAACCTTCAACTAACACTATCTCCTCCGAGACCCTGCGGCGCAAGTTGACCAAAATTGAGAGTATGGTAGAAGAAGGGTTGCTCTTCCTTCCGTAGAACATAAAATTCAAATCGGACCATGTTAACACCAAAAATTATTTACATCAAAAAGATGCTTTTTTCTATGAAAATCCCTATTTTTTACGATTTTTTCACGCTGTGTCGCCACTTTTCGGTGTATTTCGACCAGAAAAATGTTCACAAAATTTTTACTTTTCAAATTACAATTCCAGCGGGTCGAAACAAACCCGAGCAACGCCGGGCGATACTGCTAGTATATATATATATATATCTTTATTATAAAAGGCAGATTTTATCTGCCTCCCTTTGTCTCTTATAGAAATCTACAATATATGATTTCTTCAATTACAATTACCTAGCATCTTTAAGAGTAGAATGCATCGGGTTTTGCCAGGTCCGGTTTTTTAAAATTTCAAACCCCAATTAGCAAAATTTAGAGAAAACTCACATTGTGGTGTATATGTCAAATGCTTTTCTTAGTTTGGGCTACAGCACACGCAAACGCACACACACAGTGTGCAACGAATAAACTGAAACTATTCACGTGTGTGTGTGTTGACAGGTAGACAATAGAATGCGATGGCGATGGCGATGTAATATTTGTTTTGTCTATGACGCTGATAGATACATGAGTAAAATGTATGGGAAGCTAAAGAGATAAGAGTGAGTGAAAATGTTCTTGGAAGAGAGTAAATAGCAAGAGAGTGATTTGAGGAAGACTTTACATTAATAACCGTAGTGGCTTGTATACCAATACCACTATCAACACTTACCTCTACCTTGGATTTTCTTTACCTCTTGGATACTTACCATTGGCTGCACCTCTCTTTCGCGGATCAAAGTGACTTTGCATTGATGTGAAATCCTTAAAAAAATATACCACGACGTCTACACATTTCTCACCTTGAACTTTCAACCTTGAACTTGTTCGCATAAACTGTCCCGTTTGTTGTATTTTTATTTTCTCTTATATTACTATTTTTTTTACATTCATTTCATGCTTTCCACATTTTCCTGCATTTTTGTTCTCCTTTCCGTCTTTCTTTCTTCCTCTCTGGATGTCCATACTCCGTTTCCTCTGCCTGCACCCCTTTTTTTTTGCCTCCCCCTCTCTCTGCTTCCCTTCTTTCTTTCCCTTTTCCGTTTGCCCCGTCTTTTCTGCCCCTATCGTTTACTTATCTAGTTTTTCATACGATTATTATTTTTTTTGTTTTTTGAACGTTTGTTTTTTTCCTTTTTTCGGTATCCTTTTTTTCTATTTTTTCATACAATAATTTTTGTTTTTGTTTTTTTTGTTTTTTTTTCGAACGTTTTTTTCCCGCTATCCCATCATGCCGGATCCTAGGTCCTACCTCCTCACCTTCCATCACCGTTTGAAGGATCATCTCCGTTCTCTTCTGTATATTGCCTTCAGCCGCCCGTTAATCTCTCTCTACTTCTTTTTAAAAAAACCCGCTTCTCTAGCCATGTCTCTTTCCTAAGCCGCTGCCTACATCACCGACTCATCCCTAAAGTTTTTCCGCCTCCACTTCCCCCTGCTCTCCACTCGGATTCTTCCATCTTACCCATACTCCGCACCACATCTTACCGCCTATGCGGCCACCGGCTTCTCCCACCACCATTCGCTCCAATCTCTCCAACCTACATGCCATCAACCGCCTTCTTCCTCCTGCTTTCTCCACCTTCTTCTCCTCTCTGCCGCCTCTCTATGCTCCAACACGCTACGCTTCATTATCCATTTGAATCACCTCTTCCATCATTTCTTTCTGATACCAAACTTCGTAACCTCCATCACTCTTCCATTCCACCTACCCGACGCCACCTACCACCCCAACCTCCTCACCACCCTTCTCCCTCCCGATAGGCTCCATCCACCTACACCTAACCCTACTGCCCCCCCACCACCCCACACACACCTCCCCAATCCCTCCCCCTCAGACCTCCACGAGACCTACCACCCCTCCTACTTCTATTCCACCCACCCCTTCTCCACTTCCGTCTGTTGTTACCATTCCCCCCGATCTTCCCTCTCTGCGGCTGAACGCTCCGTCCTTGGTAGGGGTCTGCGTTTTCATTCCCCTCACTCCATCCTGTAAGGAATTCCAGACGCGAGTTGATGTCCACAGCTTTGTGCGCCGTGTCCGGTTGGGTGCGCATTACCAACGACGCATCGCCACCCCACCCAAGAAGAGGACTGCTTCACTGGCCTGGGCCGCCGACCATCCCCGTGGACGCCCTGCCCCTGGCCAGATCCTAGCAGTGGATCTTTTCGCGGGCGCTTGTCGCGTGCATTGGAGCGGTTCAACTTTTCGGCGCCAACGCCGCCTCAACATCTCCCCGGCTGAGCTCTTGGCTCTTCGTTCCCTCCAACGGCGCGCTGACATTATCATCAAACCGGCTGACAAGGGTGGAGCTGTAGTGGTGTGGCGCGCGGACCTCTATAGGGCCGAGGCTTTCCGCCAACTCAATGACACCCTCCTTCTATTCCCCTCTGTCCTCTAACCCCACACGTAGCTACCAACAGACGGTATCCTCTACTGTCCACGACCTCATCTCGTCGTCCTCCGTCTCCCCCGCACCGCATCCAACCTAATTATGCGAACCCACGTACCCCCACCATTTACTTCCTCCCCAAAATCCACAAACCCAACAACCCTGGCCGCCCCATCGTCTCCGCCTGTAACTGCCCCACGGAGCTCATCTCTAAATACCTCGACCGTGTCCTTGCCCCCCTAGTAGCATCTCTTCCCTCCCACATCCACGATATCAACAACCATGCTCTCCGGCTTTTCAACTCTTTCTCCTTTCCTCCCGGCTCCTCCAAAATCCTTTTTACTATGGACATCCCAAAGCCTCTATACTGTTATCCCCTCACCACGAAGGACTGCAGGCCCTTCGACACTTTCTTGACCTCCGCTCTAACCCTGTACCTGACACCTCCACACTCATTCGTCTGGCCGAACTTGTCCTTACTCTGAACTGCTTCTCGTTCGCGGGCGAGTTCTACCATCAGGTCTCGGGATTGGCCATGGGAACGCGAATGGGCCCCAACTATGCGAACCTGTTCGTTGGCTATGTTGAGGCCCAAATATTCTCTAATTTCACTGGTCCCACTCCTGAACTATATGGTCGTTACATTGACGACATTATCGGTGCCACCTCACTCTCCCGCGAACATCTAGATTCCTTCCTCTCTCTTTCGTCGCCAATCTTTCCATCCTGCCCTCCACTTCACTTCCACTATCTCCAACACCTCTGTCTCCTTCCTCGACATTTCGGTTAGCATTCTTCACTCCACTCTTACCACCTCCATTCACTACAAACACACAGACTCACACTCATACCTCAACTTCTCTTCCTCCCACCCAGAACACCCCAAGCTTTCCATCCCCTATTCCCAATTCCTCCGTCTACGTAGGCTCTGTAGTGACGACCATGACTTTGAGACTCAGTCTCAACGTATGGCTCACCACTTCACCCTACGTGGATACCCCTCACCACTATCCACACCGCCCCTTGCTAGAGCACGGTCCGTGGACCGTGTATCTGCTCTCTCTCTCCCTCTCCCCGAACCCGCCCTGTAGTCTCCCGCCTCCCTTTTCCCCTCACTTACCACCCCACGACCCTACGTCTCCAACGCACCATTCTTCGAGCTTTCCGTCATCTCCAGTCC
>NW_021823877.1:2500-12500 GCF_006345805.1 Octopus sinensis | reverse complement strand
GTTGGTATTAGTGGTGGTGTTGGTGTTAGTGGTGGTGTTGGTGTTAGTGGTGGTGTTGGTGTTAGTGTTAGTGTTGGTGTTAGTGGTTGGTGTTGGTGTTAGTGTGTGGGTGTAGTGGTGTGTTGGTGTTAGTGTTAGTGTTGGTATTAGTGGTGGGGTTGGTTTAGTGGTGTTGGGTAGTGGTGGTGGTGTTTTAGTGTTAGTGTGGTATTAGTGGTGGTGTTTGGTGTTAGTGTGTTGGTGTTAGTGGTGGTTGTTGGTGTTAGTGTTAGTGTTGGTATTAGTGGTGGTGTTGGTGTTAGTGGTGTTGGTGTTAGTGGTGGTGTTGGTGTTAGTGTTAGTGTTGGTATTAGTGGTGGTGTTGGTGTTAGTGGTGTTGGTGTTAGTGGTGGTGTTGGTGTTAGTGTTAGTGTTGGTGTTAGTGGTGGTGTTGGTATTAGTGGTGGTGTTGGTGTTAGTGGTGGTGTTGGTATTAGTGGTGGTGTTGGTGTTAGTGGTGTTGGTGTTAGTGGTGTTGGTGTTAGTGGTGGTGTTGGTGTTAGTGTTAGTGTTGGTATTAGTGGTGGTGTTGGTGTTAGTGGTGGTGTTGGTGTTAGTGTTAGTGTTGGTGTTAGTGGTGGTGTTGGTGTTAGTGGTGGTGTTGGTGTTAGTGGTGGTGTTGGTGTTAGTAGTGGTGTTGGTGTTAGTGGTGGTGTTGGTGTTAGTGGTGGTGTTGGTATTAGTGGTGGTGTTGGTGTTAGTGGTGGTGTTGGTGTTAGTGGTGGTGTTGGATTAGTGGTGGTGTGTGGTGGTTAGTGGTGGTGTGGGTAGTGGTGGTGTGTGGTGTTGTGTTAGTGTTGGTATTAGTGGTGGTGTTGGTGTTAGTGGTGGTGTTGGTGTTAGTGGTGGTGTTGGTGTTAGTGGTGGTGTTGGTGTTAGTGGTGGTGTTGGTGTTAGTGGTGGTGTTGGTGTTAGTGTTAGTGTTGGTATTAGTGGTGGTGTTGGTGTTAGTGGTAGTGTTGGTGTTAGTGGTGGTGTTGGTGTTAGTGGTAGTGTTGGTGTTAGTGGTGGTGTTGGTGTTAGTGTTAGTGTTGGTATTAGTGGTGGTGTTGGTGTTAGTGGTGGTGTTGGTGTTAGTGGTGTTGGTGTTAGTGGTGGTGTTGGTGTTAGTGGTGGTGGTGATGTTGGTGGTGGTGCTGGTGTTAGTGGTGGTGTTGGTGTTAGTGGTGGTGTTGGTGTTAGTGGTGGTGGTGTTAGCGGTGGTGTTGGTGTTAGTGGTAGTGTTGGTGTTAGTGGTGGTGTTGGTGTTAGTGGTAGTGTTGGTGTTAGTGGTGGTGTTGGTGTTAGTGGTAGTGTTGGTGTTAGTGGTAGTGTTGGTGTTAGTGGTAGTGTTGGTGTTAGTGGTAATGTTGGTGTTAGTGTTGGTGGTTGTGGTGTTGATGGTGACAGTGGTCGTGATATTAACAGCGATAGTGGTGGTGGTGGTGACAGTGGTTTTGGTGTTGGTGGTAGTGGTCGTGATAGTAGTGGTGTTGTTGGCAATGATGGTTGTAGTGATGGTGGCGATAGTGGAGCAGTAGTTGTGTTAGTGGTGGGATTGGCAGGTGTAGTGGTAGAAATGATAGTGGCAATGGTAGTGATAGTGGTTGAGAGGTGGTGATGGTGTTTGCAGCGGAGGGATGTAGCAGTATGGCACACGGTAGTGACAGTGGTGGTAATGGTAATGATTGTATTAATGGTTGTGTTGGTAGTAGAATAATGGTAGTTGTGGTAGTGGTAGTGGTAGTAGTCGTAGCTGTGTTTGTTTTGGTATTGGCGGCGGAAGAAATAGAGATAGTGGTGGTGGTGGTGGTGGCAGTGGCGTTAGTGAGATACTGATGTGATAGCACCAGTGATGGTTGTGGCGGTGGTGATGGTGGTGGAAGCTGAGAGCTTATAGTGGTGGTGTTGATGCTGGTGGAAATGGTGGTGTTGAATCTGATTTCTTTTGAAGAATTTGTCAATTGAATATCTTTGTCAAGAGAATAAAATCAAAGAAGATAGAGAAGTAAAATAACAATAAAACACAGATTATAAGGGTTTCTTTCATGCTTCGGTTCCTCCCTCTTCCGTTTGAACTTCTTACAAGACTGTTTAGTAGCACTATAAAAAGACATTTTCTTAAGCTACCAATGTGTGTCAGTGTGTCTGTAAGAGCATATATTCGACACATATACACGAACTTAGACACAGATACACAGTTATACACACATAAGGTCAATCCATAAATAGGTTATTGTTTTATGTCAAGATGTGTAGCATGTATGCATGTGTACATGCATGTAATTGTACTTTTACTTGTACATATAAGTACATATAGTTGTATAAAGTTACCGTGACAACAGCAGATGGTATTAAAATAGTATACAGAGGGTTAACATAGAATACCTTCAAAACGCAGTATAGACAGCATATACATTCCTTCAAATCCAGAGACAGATTCAGTGTTTCTAATATATCTGTAAACTCAGAAGAAGAGGAATCGATAATATTCCGACAAAGTTGAGTATTTTCGAGAAAAGTATGTCAAGGACAACATAAGAATTGCTGAGAAATGCCATTTATCAATAACGGTAAATAGCACCTTAAACAGAAGTAATGAAACAGTCACTACAGGACCATTTATAATTTTTTAAAATAAAGAATTTGCAAAACAACAGGATAAATAAGAAGCTATCAAGAAAAATACTCTGGAAACTAAAAGTATATTATAAAACTGTGAAGTAGCGTAAGAATAATCGTATAAGCAGGTAGAGTTACTTCACTTAAGAACATATGGTTACCTGCCAAGTACAGCCTAAACACACTGTAGGTCAAGTGTTGGCAAACGTTTGTGGAGGTTGGTGGTATTGGAAATGATTTTGTCTTGTGAGTGAAAGTGTTAAAATGAAACAATGGCTATACAAGATTATGGAAGCAAGTTATCTATTTGTTTCTTTTAATTACTTTAATGAGAATTTCTTTGTGGGGCGGGAGACCAAATATCGGGATTCATGTTTTATGGAGCCTGTGATTCGTGTGATCAAAACTGATTGAGACTGGGTTGTGCAGATGTTGAAATCCATCCCTGAGCAAGGGGTGGGTTTGGGGATTATTTATAAAAGATTGAATAAGTTTTCCGTTTTGTACTTGTCTTGTAACTCGTCATTTGGTGTTGGTTAATAACTTTCAGTTAAAGATTTGATAGTTCTTCGGTAGTGCAGTCTAAGAGATAATGGGGCAAAAAAAGTTGTTGAAATTGTAGCTTTTGACTAGTAAAGACGACTTATGAGGATTCGAAACAAAATTGAGAGTTTACTTCTTGAAAATACACAAGTAAACATATTTTCAAGGAAGTGAGAGTAAAAATAGTTTAACTTTTGTTGAAAAGCTTTCTCTGATAAGTCCTCTCGATGCGGTCGCAACCGATATGCGTTTTATCATGCTGCGCTAAGAATCTCTGTTTTCTATTAACTTTGGTTAGTTCTTCATTTCATATTGTATATCTATCAATATAGCTTACTCGTTTTCATCCTCTTTTGGGGTTGGTATTCTCCAAAACGGAACATCCGATAAGGCTTAAGGACTCTATATGCGTACATATGAGTATAATAATAAAAAATAAATGCGCCCTTATAAAGCCTAGCCATGCTCATGGGCCCGGTTTCCCGGTTTCTATGGCGTGTGTGTTCCCCAGCTGGACGGGACGCCAGTCCATCGCAGCGTTACTCATTTTTGCCAGCTGAGTGGACTGGAGCAACGTGAAATGAAGTGTTTTGCAAAAGAACACAACGCGTTGCCCGGTCCAGGAATCGAAACCACAATCTTACAATCATGATGCTGACACCCTAACCACTAAGCCACGCCCCCTCTACACATATGAGTCTATGCTGCATATAAGATCAGAATCACATTGTAATTTAAAACTGAAGTCGTTAGGATGCTTCGAAAATAATGATTTCCCCACAACTGTTCACCGTTTGCACGCGGCAGCTGAACACAATTTTTCTGATAAAAAAGAAACAGGAGTGGCTGTGTGGTAAGTAGCTTGCTTACCAACCACATGGGTTCGGGTTCAGTCCCACTGCGTGGCACCTTGGGCAAGTGTCTTCTACTATAGCCTCGGGCCGACCAAAGCCTTGTGAGTGGATTTGGTAGATGGAAACTGAAAGAAGCCCGTCGTATATATATATATATATATATATATATATTATATATATATATATATATATATATATATATGTATGTATGTGTGTGTGTTTGTGTGTCTGTGTTTGTCTCTCCAACATCGCTTGACAACCGATGCTGGTGTGCTTGCGTCCCCGTCACTTAGCGGTTCGGCAAAAGAGACCGATAGAGTAAGTACTAGGCTTACAAAGAATAAGTCCTGGGGTCGATTTGCTCGACTAAAGGCGGTGCTCCAGCATGGCCGCAGTCAAATGACTGAAACAAGTAAAAGAGTAAAAGAGAGAGTAACTGTTCACCGTTTGCACGCGGCAACTGAACACGATTTTTCTCGTAAAAAAGGAACAGAACTATCAATCGCCTCCTAAAGTCACAAAATTGCAAGATAACTTTACCGCTACCAAACAATTTGCTCCTCTCTCCTGACATTTGGATATTTTCCACAAACTGCCAACTGATGAGTGATGTATCGAAACACTATAGGTTTGTACATTACATGCTGTTCCAAACTTTCTAGACACGCCAAACGAAAGCTTTTCTTACGCTATATTAATGTCCCCCCACATTAGTGATAATGTACTTTAGATGTTTCCAAACCTCTAGTTCTTTGAAAATATCTGTACGTGTATTTTTCCATGTGAGTTGTATACCGCAGTTACTTTTCCGCCACTTTAGACTAGCATTAATTCTTTCAATGAACAATAGCAACACCCACGTATCAGAATCATCTGTTAGTTTATCAGCAGTTAGAGAAAAATACAAAAGATCTTTATTATCAACTAGCAGTATCGCTCGGCGTTGCTCGGGTTTGTTTCGACCCTTTAGAATTGGAATTTTTGAAAAGTAAAAATTTTGCGTTATGTAGCTTTTTATTCTCTTTAAGTGAACATTTTTCTGGTTGAAATACACTGAAAAAAGGCGACACAACAGTCAAAAAATCGTAAAAAATAAGGATTTTCATAGAAAAAAAGCACCTTTTTGATGTAAATAATTTTTGGTGTTAACATGGTCCGATTCGAATTTTTTCTTCTACGGAAGGAAGAGCAAACCTTCTTCTATCATACTCTCAATTTTGGTCAACTTGTGCCCCCGGGGTCTCGGAGGAGATAGTTTTAGTTGAAGGCTACCAAACCTGCCATTCACAGACAACTTCAGCTTTATATAGAGAGAGATTTATCAGAGGATGTTGTCTCCTTCGTCTCCCCTAGCTCCCGATTGTATAGAAAGATTAATATTCTTAAATATTATATATCCGGCTTTTGTCTCTTTTTCTGGACATACTTCATCATACAAATATGCAACAATTCTTTCTTTTCTTTTTTTTCTTTTTTTGTTCCTTTTTACTTGTTGCAGTCATTTGACTGCAGCCATGCTGGAGCACCGCCTTTAGTCGAGCAAATCGACCCCGGGACTTATTCTTTGTAAGCCCAGTACTTATTCTATCGTTCTCTTTTGCCGAACCGCTAAGTGACGGGGACATAAACACACCAGCATCGGTTGTCAAGCAATGCTAGAGGGACAAACACAGACACACAGACATATACACACGCATGCATGTATACGACAGGCTTCTTTCAGTTTACGTCTACCAAATCCATTCACAAGGCTTTGGTCGGCCCGAGGCTATAACAGAAGACACTTGCCCAAGATGCCACGCAGTGGGACTGAACCCGGAACCATGTGGTTGGTTAGCAAGCTACTTACCACACAGCAACTCCTGCGCCTATTGTTTGAAGTCTTCATATTTCTCATAAATTTCCTGTTAGAATTCTCACTGAAATGCTTCACTTGGTTATGTCTACATGTATTATATCCTTTTACAGCTGTAATTGTCTCATGGCGTACTCGAATTAAACTTTTTTTTTTAGTTCCAAATCTTCCTTCCTCTAATATATAAAAAAAAATATCCAGAGTCAAGATTTCGCTTTTTCTTTCGAGGTATTATGAATATCTATTTTTGGTGGATTTATTTTTCACAGTTCTGTACTCTTCTATTAATCGTTTAAATCTTTTCAGCTTGAAACTATTTTTATTTATTTATTTTTCACAATAATTCTTGCGATTTCATTGCACTATTAAGGAGAAATAGCTATTTTCTATTATCTAAGAACTTTGCACCCGGATGGAATCGGAAATCGCTTAATTTTCCAAAATATTCCTTATGGAAATGTTGAGATAACTAAAGGATAAGGTCTGGTGAACTTGCGCCGCAGGGTCTCGGAGGAGATTGTGTTAGTTAGAGGCTACCAAACCTGCCACACACAGACAAATTCAGCTTTATATAGAGAGAGATTTAGCAGAGGATGCTGTCTCCTTCGTCTCCCCTAGCTACCGATTGTATAGAAAGATTAATATTCTTAAATATCCGACTTCAAGTAATTAGGATGGACGAATTGTAGTTTGTATCTCTTTATGCATACAATGTGTGCGCGCGCGTGTGTGAATGTATGTGAGTCGAGCAAAAATAAAATATAATTCATAAAGACTGGACAATTGCAGCTTCATTAGAAGAAGCAATCCGACTCCATCTCACTCACTCTACACAGCACACGCAGTGGAGGTGCAATGGCGCAATGGTTAGGACAGCGGACTCGCGGTCGGAGGATCGCGGTTTCGATTCCCAGACCGGGTGTTGTGTGTGTTTATTGAGCGAAAACACCTAAAGCTCCACGAGGCTCCGGCAGGGGGTGGTGGTGACCCCTGTTGTACTCTTTCGCTCCAACTTTCTCTCACTCTTTCTTCCTGATTCTTGTCCCCGACTTCCTACGCAACCGCTGAGCCTGGATGCGCATTCATCCATCCGTCGATGCTCTCGGTGTCGGGGGTTGACCTGCTTTCTCTTCTGCGGGTCTTACGAATAGCAAAGGGCCACGTTTCGGACTTCTCCCATCTTGCGAGCTCTGGGACGAAGACCGTTCGCTCAACAGCAACAGCAACAGCACACGCAATGTTTCTCTCATACTCTCTTATACATACGCCCTTTGTCTCTCTATGGAGGGATAAGCTGCTCCTGTATCCCGGCCATCTACCATAAAGCAACTGCTCAAACACGCACATACAGAAGAGCAAAAGGCAAAGCTGATGTCTTCTGTTATGCTTTTGTGTATTAAACCCCGACGACCAACCAACATCGATGAGATGATCTGATATAAAGCTACTAATGGTGATTTTTAATCCAAAAGAGATGTGATGATAATGCAAGAACTCAAAAGTAACCGAGCCACCAGGCCCAATTGGATTTCAAATCGAAGTCATGAAGTAATGTCATAAGGAACTAGTAGGGCCTTTATGACATATTTCTTAACTAATAGAAGATAAAATTTGCAATACCTATATGACAAGAATCGTTTAACTGCTTGGCTAACTACTGAGTATTGACAGCCAGGTCAGACATGTATCAGTAGATGATCAAACGTAAGTACAAATTAGCGATCAGATATACCAGTAGGCATTCAATATCATATATCAGTAAGGCGGCGAACTGGCAGAAACGTTGAGCACGCCGGGCGAAATGCTTAGCAGTATTTCGTCTGCCGCTACGTTCTGAGTTCAAATTCCGCCGAGGTCGACTTTGCCTTTCATCCTTTCGGGGTCGATAAATTAATTACGATTTACGCACTGGCGTCGATATAATCGAATTAATCCGTTTGTCTGTCCTTGTTTGTCTCCTCTGTGTTTAGCCCCTTGTGGGTAGTAAAGAAATAGGTATTCCGTCTGTTTTTACGTTCTGAGTTCAAATTCCGCCGAGGTCGACTTTGCCTTTCATCCTTTCGGGTCGATAAATTAAGTACCAGTTACGCACTGGGGTTGATATAATCGACTTAATCCGTTTGTCTGTCCTTGTTTGTCCCCTCTGTGTTTAGCCCCTTGTGGGTAGTAAAGAAATAGAAATTCGTATTTCGTCTGCCGTTACGTTCTGAGTTCAAATTCCGCCGAAGTCGACTTTGCCTTTCATCCTTTCGGGGTCGATAAAGTAAGTACCAGTTACACACTGGGGTCGATATAATCGACTCAATCTGTTTGTCTGTCCTTGTTTGTCCTCTCTGTGTTTAGCCCCATGTGGGTAGTAAAGAAATAGGTATTTCGTCTGTCGCTACGTTCTGAGTTCAAATTCCGCCGAGGTCGACTTTGCCTTTTATCCTTTCGGGGTCGATTAAATAAGTACCAGTTACGCACTGGGGTCGATATAATCGACTTAATCCGTTTGTCTGTCCTTGTTTGTCCCTTCTGTGTTTAGCCCCTTGTCGGTAGTAAAGAAATAGGTATTTCGTCTGTTTTTACGTTCTGAGTTCAAATTCCGCCGAGGTCGACTTTGCCTTTCATCCTTTCGGGGTCGATAAATTAAGTACCAGTTACGTACTGGGGTCGATCTAATCGACTGCCCCCTCCACCCAAAAGAATTTCGGGCCTTGTGCCTAGATTAGAAAAGAATATTATATATCAGTGGGTGGTGTTCTTGCATGGATGTGTTGTCGCTTATATCATCCCGCAGGAACAGCAGTGTTCCGAGTTCTGACGGGTTCTGACTCATGTTTATCTTTTACTGCCCCGTTAGTGCTGTAATATACTTTTTGTATTGTGGACGTTGATAGTGGTCCTTTTCACTGCATCGGCTCTGTCAATATATATTTAAATAGACTTGCATACACATTGACATGTCCCTCTTTTTCGTTTCTCTTAATTTTTCCCTTTTACAACTTGTAAAAATCCGGAAAAAATTTTCCCTACCACCCCATTTGTTTTTCCTTCTTGATTTCTAGTAATAACATTTTCGATGTTTTTTTCCCTTAAATTCTTTACACTGACGAGAATGACAATACATAACTATAATTATAATTATTATTATTATTATTATTATTTCTTACATATTGCCCTTTGAAACGTCCGTATGTACTTATTAAATCTAATTTTCATTTTTTAATATTTTCTCCATTTTTGTAGTTGTTTATGGTATCTTTTTCAGTCGTTACTTCCATATTCTTATTGCTTGCTCTAGCAGGATATTGCTGAATATGATGAATTTTTATTAGAAATTATTTTCTCTATTTTTGAACTAAAAAAATTTAAATTGTTCTACTTGAACTTATCTCTCTCTCTCTCTCTCTCTCACACACACACACACACACACACCACACACATATTTATTTATAAAACCCTTCCTTTACCCTTTAATGGCCCAAATACAGGGTGTGGCAGAAAGGTTTCCTGGATTTCAAAGGTTAGTAAAAAACAAACACGACGAAATTGCTGGCCGGTGTTGATACTCCCGTGATCTGAGGTGCCTCCATAGAAAAAAAATCACACGGGGTTAAATCCGGGGAACATAGAGGCCAAGATCACCTCGCAGAGAAACATGACCCGGAAACATGTCACGGAGGACATGTTTTGGATCTTTTCGGTTTGACCGGCAGTTTTTCTAACGGTGTCATATGAAATTGTCACTCATAATTATGACCCTAGTATCGATCTATTGCATTTCAATCTGTTTTAGGGTTAGGGTTAGGGTTAGGGGTGGGGGAGGGTATCTCTTTTATCTTCACAAATGTAAATAAACCCAATCTGTTTCTTAAACGAGGGACATATTCACACGGCACAGAATGTTTTTTTTTTACTTCAATAGACGTCAGTGATTGGTTGAAATTTCAGAAATTGAAGCAAAAACACCAAGAAATATCTTACAAACCATAGAATTTTCTCAATAAAGCCAAGAGAAAAAGATGTTTTATAAACACATTCTACCAGTATACGAAGTTTAAAAGTGTTTAGTTACGTGGAAATTATTTTTAAAAACTGCCGTTCAAACCGAAAAGATCCCATG
>NW_021823876.1:25000-27960 GCF_006345805.1 Octopus sinensis | reverse complement strand
AACACAAAACTGGGAGTTCAGTGAATTGAAATGTTCAGACAGAAGAACCGGATAACTACTGAGTTCGAAAGCTGGTAAGGATAGAATATACCTATCCTGTATATAAGGAGTACATCATCTGATACATATAGAGAATTACTTCAAAGTAAGAAGAGTAGGACTAGAAAAATATCTAGGAACAAACACAAAATTACTTGAAGTACACAAGTAATAAGAAATATGAAGAAAACAAAAATCTCATTTAAACTCTTGCGCGTGTGTGTTTGCGTTCGTGGTTTTCCCCTCATCATTGCTTGAAAACCGGTATTCAAACGGTTTGACAGAAGAAACCAATAAAATAAGTACTAGGCTTAGAAAAAGAAGTCCTGAGGTTGATTTATTCAACTAAAACACTTCACGGCAGTTCTCCAGCAAGGCCGCAGTCAAATGACTGAAACTAGTAAAATAAAAAAAGAAGTTATCGGACAGGGCTGCCAGTAGATGACCGTTTGAAGGCATATCAAATCCTTGTGCCTTTCGAGATATAGAGATTAATTACAAAAAATTTTTTCTTGCTTCTCATTTATCAAAATATGAGACCGGAAAATGGATGTGTCCTAATTTGTTACATAATTTTTCCAAATAATTATTTCTTTTGCTAAGTAATTTATATCTAGAATCTGTTTGGATGGTTGGGAACGTTTTTCATTTCGAGATATCAACTACTTCTCTTGCTGAAGTGTATTTGCGTGTCATTGCTGTATTTTTCTTTTTGGTTTTTTCTTTCTTTCTTTTTATAATTATCATAATTCGAGTCGTTTAATTGTTCTAAATTATGCTATATTTTCTGTCGGAAAATCTTTTGTTAATTGTTAAGTAAATGAATTTAACTGAGGAATTAAAACTGTTTTTCCCGCTCTGTTTTATGCCTGTAAAAACATGTTTGTGTTTACGGTCGATCACTTTTTTTTTTTTTTACACATTAAATTTATTTTTAGTCGAACGTAGAGAAATTAAGGGAGACAGTTAAATTTATACCTCTCTATTTAGGAGTTCCGCATTAAAATTTTCCATTGCAGTTTCAACTAATAAAAATTCATTTAATAGGAGAGACAGACAAAAACCGCGACCATCTCAGTTCACAATAATAGTAATTCTTTCTACTATAGACACAGGGCCTGAAATCTTTGTTGCGAGGAAAGAACTCTATTAGAGTTAGCCGATACTTCTGTCTGAACATTTCAGTCCACTGAACTCCCAAATTTTGTTATATTGAAGTTGTAGCATGAAACTGGGATGTCTAAGGAACTTATACCTGTTATCATATTTCTAATCCACGTTTTAATATTATCTTTTGGTTTTCTATAGCACTCTTTTTAAATTTCTCCATTTATTTCTGTTTTCCATTTTATCTCTTTCATCTCTTCTCAAAAATTTGTATACATGGTTTCGACCTAATTCTTTGATTTTAGTGTCACTTTATGATTTGTTAATTTCTTTCCATTTTATAGTTGTTTTGAGACATTTCTATAATGATTTTACGTCCCGACTAAATTGTTTAGCAATGTTTCGAGTGTTTTCCAATAAATAGATCATAGATGACAGAGAGAATCATCATCACTTTCTTCATTATTATTTCACTTACGTACAACAGATTAGACTGTTGGAAACGAAAATTTCTTAGCTTCGGGCTACAAATAACATTAGTTGCCAAGAACTCTCCTGAGTATCCTAGCTATCCCTAATAACACTGTTTTCTGGAGCTGTTCTAAACTTTATTTTATGCCTATTTCTTCTATCCACCTGTTCAAATTTTTAGGGTTATTTCCTAATGCACCTATAACTACAGGGATACATTTTACTCGTAGCCTCTCTCAACGGCCAATGTCCTGGTACTTTGCTATTTTCTCTATACCTCTCATATTGACTTCCTCCATATTTGTGACTTTAAAGTAAATTATCTGGTACCTTCTAATTATTATTGTTGTTGTTGTTGTTGTTGTTATGCATAGTCAGTAAATATAATATTAACTTACTTAATCTACTATGAATTTAACATTTACTCTTCATCTTTAGTTAAATAAGATCCGGTACTATCCGAATAAGTTGATTAAATTAATCGAACCCCTTTTTACAGGATGTATGACGTTATACCTAAGACATCGTCGTTATTATTTCTATTGTGTCAGTATTGATATGTTAAAGAATCTTGTTTCACATATGCCGTAGCAAATGTTCAGTGGCCTCTGTACAAATCGATAAATAATCTTACATTCTTAGAGTCCCGTGTTTAATAACAAAATCAATATCTTCATTGATATCGTTAACAATTAACGACTCTAGGCACTTATGAAAGATATTTCCTTAAACTTATTTTCGATTGAGACACTGATATCTTACTATAGTCGGATTGTTATGCCCGAAAACTGGCTCTTTGATTTCTTTAAGCCTGAATAAAAGTGCCCACATCTTAATTTCTCGACATGATTTATCTGCAAGGGTAATCAAGAGGATTCAAATAAAAAAAAAAAGTGGGGCTTCAGTAAAGATCAGCGAATCAGTGAAATAAAATATAACGTTCTGTGCCACGCAGGAGGTTTCACAAACTGTTAGGTATTCTTTCTTCAATTCATTTTCCTTAAGTGTATCTCAATAATATACCTCACCTTTACATATTTTAAGATGGTGGGTGTGATAAAAAGCGGGTGGGAAAAACGTTCTAAGCACAGGAAGATGATGTTACAGCTTTGAGTAACTCACTGAATCACTAGTCGATTTCCATTGTTGTAGCGGTTCTTCTTCTTCTTCTTCTTCTTCTTCTTCTTCTTCTTCTTCTTCTTCTTCTTCTTCTTCTTATTATTATTATTATTATTATTATTATTATTATTATTATTATTATTATTATTATTATTATTATTATTATTGTTGTTGTTATTATTATTATTGTTATTATTATTATTATTTCTTGAAAACACTCAGCT
>NW_021823876.1:0-20000 GCF_006345805.1 Octopus sinensis | reverse complement strand
GTATTTGATTGAATAAGTTTCAGGGCGTGACGGGTACTTATTTTAGCGCTCGCAGATGAATTAGACGAAAGTCAGCTTAATAAGATAGGCAAGACTGAATACCTTTTTTTATTTGTATTAAGATATCAATGACCAAGTCTACTGTGGCATTGAATAGGATGTTATTGAAGTGACAGTAAATTGTCAGCGTATTTAGTACTTAAAAGTAACTTCATGTCAGTTTTTAAAGGTTAAACTAGAGTTCTGCCTCACCAGGACCGACACAAATACAGTTAGTGTGAATGTCCGTTTGATTATTTCTAAATGCACTGTCTTTATTTCCTTAAAAATTAGCATGGCTGCTATAATGGGAGCCTCCATTCTAGTTTCAGATTTCTCGATTAAAACTAATAATTATCTTGCAACTGTAAGGATAAATCGGTTAATTATAATTGACGAATCATATATTACATGTTGTAGATTTGTTTGTGTGTGTGTCTGTCTGTCTGTTTATTGTCTGTGTACTATGCCACAAATTAATACGAACTTTATTAGGACAATATTGAGCATCCCGAGTCTTTGAGCAAGCAAATAGACTATACTGAGATATATTTGTAAATAATTTAATATATATTTCTCCTCTGATTACATCCAATACAATGCAGATTGAGTTCCATGCAGTTTCAAATTTTCGTTCGTATTTCTTCGCTATGGATGAATTTCAGGGATATACAGCACTCTGATAAAGTAGATTCATCCGACACTTAAGCAAGTTTGGTGTTCTGTTTCCAGCACACCCATACATGTGTAAGAAACAACTAAGAAGATAATCATGACAGCTGAGACCAGTTCGAGTTGGTTGATTAAAGACCAAAGATGGAAAAGTTCTCTCGGTGAAAGATATTACAAGGAGCGAATACTTGTAATCATGAGATACCTACTAAAGATACGGAAGTGTTTCTGGTATTGTAATGACATTATTCACCACCAATAGAAGAGTAGGAAATAGATTTAAATAACATTTGCAGTTTGTGTGGAGTAAAGTATATCTGATGATTATTCCACCTGTATCTATCTATCTATCTATCTATCTATCTATCTATCTATCTATCTATCTATCTATCTATCTATCTATCTATCTATCTATCTATCTATCTATCAATCTATCTATCGATTGATTGATCTATTGATCTATCTATATGATGAAAGGTGTATGTTAATCTACTACACATACACACGCACGCACACATACGCGCGCGCGCACACCCACCCACACACCTGTACAATCAAAAGGTGAGGACTAGAAATGCTCTATAAGAAGCAGGTTGTAGTGCTCGAATGACTTGAACTTTAACTCGGAAGTATTTTGTCGAGGACTAAGTCTGTAGGGTAAAGAGTAGCTACAAAATAAATTCGGCTGAGCTGAAGATAGTGATGCTGATGAACGCAATTACATGTAAATGTATATAAATATATGCTTTTACACATAAAAACACAAAGAGAGAGAGAGAGGCATAAAGATACCTGTAACTAAATATATAGGCGCGGGAGTGGCGGGATGGTAAGTATATTCCTTACCAATCACAAGGTTCTAGGTTCACTCCCTATGCATGACACCTTCGGCATGTGTCTTCTGTTATAACTTCGGGCCGACCAAAGCCTTGTGAATGGATTTTGGTAGACGGAAGCTGAAAAGAAGCCCTTCGTATAAATATATATACATATATGTATATATATGTGTGTATGTTTCTGTGTCTGTGTTTGTCCCTTCCCCACTATCACTTCACAACCGATGCTGCTGTGTTTACGTCCTCGCAACTTAGCGGTTCGGCAAAAGAGACCGATAGAATAAGTATTAGGCTTATAAAGATATATATATATATATATATATATATATATTATAAAATGAGATAGGGGTTGAAAATTCAACCCACCATGGGATAACATATATCCAATATACTGCAGATAGGTACCCATGTTTCCCATTTTCTAATTTTGTAATATATATATATATATATATATATATATATATATATAATTTACAAGATAAGGGCAGAAGAAAATTCTAATGCCAGATACTCCGAAACAAAAAATTTGTCGATAACCATTAAATTTATGCGTCTCGGGTCTTAGTGCTTGCTTCTTCCGTGGGTATAAATAAGTATTTCATTTATATCTCGCGTATGTGCCGCTGAAGAGGGGAAAATTTCTTGTGAATTAACCCCGAAATTGGACCAATACGGTAATAACGAATTTTTGAGAGATTTCTATCGGTTTGTTTGGAGACGCATAAATTTAATGGTTATCGACAAATTTTTTGTTTCGGTGTATCTGGCATTAGAATTTTTCTTCTGCCCTTATCTTGTAAATTATGAATAAATTTTACCTTTAAAGGCATTTTTTGATATGCTGGCCGTTGATAAAAAATTTATCCTATATCAATTATATATATATATATATATATATATATATAGGCGTAGGAGTGGCTGTGTGGTGAGTAGCTTGCTTACGAACCACATGGTTCCCGGTTCAGTCCCACTTTAGCCTCGGGCCGACCAAAGCCTTGTGAATGGATTTTGGTAGACGGAAACTGAAAGAAGCCCGTCGTATATATGTATGTATATATATATATATATATATGTATATATATGTGTGTGTGTGAGTGTATAGGTGTATACGTTTGTGTGTCTGTAATTGTCCCCAACATCGCTTGATAACCGATGCTGGTGTGTTTACGTCCCCGTAACTTAGCGGTTCGGCAAAAGAGACCGATAGAATAAGTACTGGGCTTACAAAGAATAAGTCCTGGGGTCGATTTGCTCGACTAAAGGCGGTGCTACAGCATGGCCTCAGTCATATGACTGAAACAAGTAAAAGGGTAAACATATATATATATATATATATATATATATATAGGCGCGTACATGCTATTTACCGCCGTCTGTTGAATGAAACAAATGAACGCATAAATATATAGTCGTCCGTTTTTCTCGCTAATTATATTTATCTTCATATACGGATCTAATTATTTGGTGTGTCCACATATTTACACGTTTTGCATATCAATATACATAAATATATATATGGGGTTACATGCATACATATCCGCACACTTACATGTGTGTAACTGTGCGCGTGCGAATGTATATTCTACTGAGATTCACAATGTCGCATGCGCTGGCACATAAGAGACACACATGCATTGCCGGAAACTGTTTATTGGCAAACATTGCAAGCTTTGAATCGTTTCTTAAGAATTTAATTGTTTCTCATGTCCTCCGTGTGTGTGTGTGGGGTGTGTGTGTGTGTGTGTGTGTGTGTGTGTGTTTGTGAGTTTAACGACATGCTTGTAGCTGAGTGTGGGGAAGTAATATGCAAATATCATGACTATGATGATGATACTGAATATGGTTAGGATTATTCTAGCGATAAGTGATTTTTTAAATTTTATTTTCTTCTGTCTTCGTTCCTAGTGTGTTTGTTGTTTTCGTTGTACTTGGCTTGCGTTGGTGGGTAATGAATAATAAATGGTACGTTGGATAAACAAAGTGTTGCATATAGTGAGTAAGAGTAGGAATCAGGTAATCAATGAGATGGGTGTGTTGGTGGTAGTTGAATGAGGGTAGGTATACAACGATGTGTGTATGAATGTGTTGGGGAGGTGGGTGACTAAAAGTCGGTGGCAGAAGTAAAGCATGGTGTTAGGGGAAAGAAGAAAAAGCGAGAGGAGTGTAGTAGAATAAGAATTTGGAGTGGCAGTAGATTGGAGTGGGCTGTGGTGGGATGGAGGTGGAGTGGATTTTCGTTGTGGGTTAGGGTTAGGGAGTAGGTAGGTGGGTTTTCGTTGTCGGTGGGTAAGACGGGGATAAAGTGTGGGTAGGGTGGTATGCAGTTGTGTTTGAACAGAAATCCGCTGTTTTCTGTGGAGAAAAATTGCGTCTGAGTTCCCTTTATGCTTGTGTGTTTCTGCGTGCGTGCGTGAGCGCATGTAAATGGGTGGGGTGATGGATGAGCCGAGCAAGACAGACATGAAGACGTGGAAAAGAAACAGGGCAAGGAAGGATTAGAAAATGGGGATGGTACGGGGTGTTAGAAAAATAAAGGAGACGGGTTTGTATGGTGTAAGGGTTGAATAAATTGTGTTGTTAAGATGCTTGCGGTAGTGGTTATGATGGTGGGTGGAGACGGTAGTAGCATCCTTAGAATGGTTGCGGTGATTGGTGTTTGATGTCTGGACGAAAAGCTTCACTCAATTGAAGACGAGAGAGAAGAAGAATGTGACCCTGAAGGAAGTGGGAATTGGTTAGAATAGAATTGGGTGGGAACAGGAGTGAGTGCGGTGAATGTTGGGAGATATTGACGAGAAAAAATGAGTGGAGTGAGAGCGTGTGTGAGAAAGTAAAATAGAGAGAAAGGGAGAGAGAAAATGAAAGTAATGTGTGTGAATGAGATAATAAGAGAAGAGAATTGAGGGCAATGTGAAACGTATGAATGGAAGATTTGAGATAAAAATGATAGAGTGACGGCGGAAAGAGTGCGGTTGGAAGTAAGGGTGTAGGAAATGAGTAGGGCGTGGAAGGTCGATAGATTGGTCGTTTTCTGCCGTAGAATGAAAGAAAGAAAAATAAATAATTAGCAAAGAACAGGGTGTGAGTATGGCGTATGTATATGATTGTTTATGTGCGCGGGCAGGGTGGGGGAGAGAGAGAGATGATTGGGTGGAAAAGATGGAAGGAAAAATGGATACAGTAGAGGAATAAGGAAAATGCTATTCATTTTGGGAAATAATTAAAGTTTTCTTTTGTGTGTGTGCGTGGGAGAGAAAAAGAAAGAGAGAGAGAAACAGAGAGAGAGAGAGAGAGAGAGAGAGAGAGAATGTGAGGCAGATAGACATTTAGAAGAATAAGGGTTGGTCGCGGGGTAAATTGAGAAGCAATGAAGTTATTAGATATTAAGACGTAATGATGATGATGACGATGACGATGATGGCGAAAATGATGATGATGATAATGATGCTAGTGATGGTGGTGGTGGTGGCGGTGATGCATGACGATAATGGTGATGAGAATTGTAAAAGAAGGCTTTAATGGAAATAAAATGGCATTGTGTGTATGCGTGTGTGAGTAACAGAAAGCGATAATGATCAAGTATTTCTGAGCACGCACGCAAATGTCTTCCTGTGCACGTGCGTGTTAAGGAGTGAATGTGTGAGTATGTCTGTGCATGCATATACATATGCATCTGTACGTTAATGAGTGAGTCTGTCTATGTGCTTGTATGCGTTTATGGATGTATATTAATGAAGAAATTAATGGACTTATATCCGTGTATGTAAATGCGTATGCGAGTTAATAAGTGGAAGAGTTCGTGTGTGTCTTGCCATAAGAATGTGTGCGTCAGCACGAGATAGACGATCAAGGGGAGGGGTGCAAAAAACGGAGAGAGAAAGAGAGTAAGACCGAAGAAGTTGAAAAGTTTAAATGGGATTTTAATTAGTAATAAAGAAAAACAATATAATGAAAGGATTTTCTTAATTAGGCATAAATTGCAAATGAAGTTGCATCATATAAACATAAACGCGTAGCAATGTGGAGTCACAGTAGGTTATTTTCTACACCTGAGAGTCTTCTGCTACTGATGCTGCAACAACAGCTCCACCTCCTCCTCCTACTGCTGCTGCTGTAGTAGTAGTAGTAGTAGTAGTAGTAGTAGTAGTAACCCTTTCTACTATAACCACAAGGCCTGAAATTTGGGGGAGGAGACAAGTCGATTACCTCGACCCCAGTACTCTACTGGTACTTAATTTATCGACCCCGAAAGGATGAAAGGCAAAGTCGACCTCAGCGGAATTTGAACTCAGAATGTAGAGACAGACGAAATACCGCATTTCGACTGGAGTGCTAATGATTCTACCAGTCATCGCCTTAATAATAATGATGATGATGATGATGATGATAATGATAATAATAACAATAACAATAATAATAATAATAATAATAATAATAATAATAATAATAATAATAATAATAATAATAATAATAATAATAATAATAATGATAATAATAATAATAATAATAATAATGATAATAACAATGCAGCAAGGGCTTACACAATCAATCCCATGCAGCCCACAATAGAAGGTGCTGGAAAGCATAGGTGGGATTGGCTGAAGAAAGAAACACTAAAAAGAGAGACCGAAAGCACTATAGTGTCATCGCAAGACCGAACATTGGCCAGGGATTGGAGGGTCAGCCTTAAGAATGAGCGCATGTCTCCACTGTATCGCATCTGTAATAGAGTGGATGAAACCAGCGACCATATCACGAACGAATGCCCTTGACTTGCCCCAAACCACCAAAAGTCTTGGCGACACGATGAGGTAGCGAAAGTGCTACATCGGAAACTGGGCGAAAATTGGGGACTAGAGAGCGGCAAGAGGTGGTATGAGCGCAAATTGCGGAAGGTTGTGGTGTCGGAGACTTGCTAAATCCTCTGGGATTTTCCATTCCAAACAGATCAGGCGCTAGAGACCGGACCTAGTGGTGGTCGAGAAGGTTTACCACATGTGCTAAATAGATAATGTTGTGTGCCCCTTTGACCCACGAATACTCAAGAAGGAAGGCGAAAACCTAGATAAATACAACCGCCTTAAATACGAAAGAACCCGGCTATGGAAAAAGAATAAAAAAAGGGACGATAGAAGAAGAAGAAGAAGAAGAAGAAGAAGAAGAAGACAGAAGAAGAAGAAGAAAACATCACACAAGATAAAGCAAATTACGTAGCAGAATTAGACCAAAACCAGACATACAATTACTTAAAAATCAATGATCTAGATACGATACAAAACACACAAATGAAAGAGAAGGTAAGAAAAGACTACTATAGATGAGTCAGATTATTGCTGAAAACAGAGCTGAATGCGATAAACAAGGTAATAGGTATCAGCACTTTAGCCGTCCCAGTTATAAGTTATAGCTTCAATATTCTTAAATGGACTCTAAATGAACTAATCAAAATAGAGGGGATAGCAAGAAAAATAATGACGGTCTAGGATGCACCACACAAAATCTAACATAGAAAGGCTATATATACAACGTATAGAAGGTGGTAGAGGCCTTATACAGCTAGAAAACTATAACAAAATAACCACCATAGGGCTACTGAAATACCTAATTCAGAAGCAAGAAAACTAATACAAATAGCCACAAAAGAACGAAAAAAACAAAAAAAATAAACTGCTTTCTGTCTTTACGGAAGCTGACAAATTCAAAAAAGAAGTCATAGTACTTAACAACTACGAAGAAAAAGAAGAAACAACAAAAGCTTTTACAACTGAAATCCAAAGCAAAAGTGGAACAGCAACGTAACATGATAGAACGATAGCAAGAAAAATCCCTTTATGGCAAATATTGGGCTAAGCTAAATCGAAAAGAAATAGACAAAGCTCAGGAATCAATGCAGAGACTGAAGGATATTTAATTGCAGCACAAAACCAAAGCCTCCCCACCAGAAATTACGAAAAACACAATGAAAAGAAATACAGGTAACTACAGAATATGTGGTGATGGAGAAGAGACAATGAATGATATTGTTTCTGGCTGCCCAGTCCTAGCCAAGAAGGAATATATTCAGAGACACGACAGAGTTTGGACCTAGATATACGGGAAGTTCTGCCAACACTATGGAGTAACAACAAAAATGGTATAGGCATTCGCAAGAAAACGTCACAGAAAATGAGAAGGCAGCCATACTGTGGGATATGCCAAGACACACAGGTCAAGGCTAATACGCCAGATATAGTTGCCAGAGATCATCAAGAAAAAGATGCTTTGTAATCGATGCATCAATATCGCCAGGTGACAATGTTTCTCTAAAAGAAACTTTCAAAATACAATGATTTGGAAATAGAGGGAACTTGAGTGTGGAACCTAACAAAGGAAACAATTCCTATCATAGTAGGCACATTAGGTATGATAAAAAATATATTCAGACAAATACAGTGCAAAAACCCCTGGACTTACAAGTATATATAACATACAGAAAATAGCACCTCTAGGCACCGCACACATCCTATGTAAAACACTTTCAATACAGTAAAATTAAGAGCATCACAACAAATCACAGCACATACCCAAAGCACACAGAGCCTCATTCGGTAGTGGAGCGAAAGCACGTGATAAAAATAAGACTACTGGATGATGATGATGATGATGATGATAATAATAATAATAATAATAATAATAATAGTAATAATAATAATAATGATGATGATAATAATAATAATAATAATAATAATAATAATAATAATAATAATAATAATAATAATATAATAATAATAATAAGTTCAAATTTTAGCATAATGCCAGCAATTACACAGAAGCTGTTTAGTCGGTTACATAGGATGGAATTCAATTGTTGCTGTTGTTGTTATTATTATTATTATTATTATTATTTTAAAATTATTATTAAGACGTCGAGCTGGCAGAAATGCTGAGGGAATGCATCGCGGTATTTCGGCTGCAGCTACGTTTTGAGACCAAATTTCAGGGGGTCGACTTTGCCTTTCATTCTTTCGGGGTCGATTAAATAGATACCAGTTATGCATGAGGGTGGGGTCGATGTAATCGATCTAATCCCTTCCCCCTTGTGCTTCCAGTAGAAAGAATTATCATCATTATCGTTATTATTATTGTTATTATTATTATTATTATTATTATTATTATTATTATTATATTATTATTATTATTATTATTGATTGAGAGAGCAGTGCATGCCATCAAAGTGACACTGGGGTAAAAATATACGAAGCCCCATATACCCATCATGCATGACTACCCGTCTGATAAAGGTACACCAGGCACATGCATCACAACCATATGTGCGCGACATGGTGATCTCATATCGAGATAAACAGCACAGACCTTGCAGGTGGGGCCCAGTTAGAATTTTCTTCAGTTGAGTAGCCCATCCCGCTCAAAAGGTTCCTGAATAAGGGTTGTTTAAGGATGTTGAAAGAACCACCCATGTTTCCAGAGGTGAATTATCAACCCCAAAGAATCCCACTCAACACTGGCTATGATGCTCCCCCACTACTTCTGCTCGTGATCAGAGATGCACATATCGTCAGCCACTAAGGGACAATGCTCAACGGTATGGTCAAACAACTGACAAGCAAATCTGTGTTACTGAGCAGAATATTTGCTGTAGCCCATCTTTATTATACCAAAACAAAAACCATGTACTGATAACACTTCCAATCAGTTAAGATCAGAAGCCATGAGAGCCACTGCCTAGTACTGCATCAGCATTTATTATTATTATTATTATTATTATTATTATTATTATTATTATTTTAATTATTATTATTATTATTATTTTATTATGTTTTTCTTCCTTCAATTTTGTTTCCATTTCTTACCGAGTGTCTTCCCGATACCTAGGGCAAAGAAACTCACTGTAGGTAGGCCATTAAAATAAACGCACCAGATTGTTCATTTACAAAATCATGTGATAGAAGAAAAATGTGAAGAAGGTGAAAAAAGAAAGAAGGAAAGAAAGAAAAATGAGGAAAAGAAAACAAAGAAAATAAAGGGGAAAAGAAAGAAAATTCCCCTCGACACTGCTCTTCTCAATATGTGTGATGTACTAGTTAAGACAATCTTTTGCACTTCTTGCATGGATGGTAAACCAGGGATCATCCTAAAATAAAATTTAGTTCCTATTTTGATCATTTCAAGTTCTCCTACAATCACTGGTATTGTAACCGTATTGAGATATCACATTGTTTTCGATTTCAATAAGCAATTCTTTATATCTTCTGAGCTGATCAAATAGTTTTGCCGAGATATTATGATCACAAGGTATGCTCATGCCAATCAATAAACAGATTTTATTATTTTTGTCTTTCATAACAGTATCTGGTTTATTAGCTTTGATAGTTGAGTCTGTATGTACTGGAAAGTCTCAAAGAATCGTCCCATTTTCTCCCTCAGTTACAACCTCAATGTGGTCTTTGTACCACTTGTCAGCAGTTTTGATTTTATAATGCCGATATATTATCCAGTGTAGATACTGGCCAACTCTGTCATGTCTACTGGTGCTAAAACCTTACAGCCAGAGATTAGGTGGTCCACTGTTTCAATCTCATCGTTTCAGTATCATTGGCTTAGTAGTTCCGAGTCAATAAGCTCTTATTTGATGGAGACATAGTCGATGCTATCACAAGTAGTTGGCTGGCATATTATTATTATTATTATTGTTGTTGTTGTTATTATTATTATTATTATTATTATTGTTGTTGTTGTTATTATTATTATTATTATTATTATCATTATCATTATTATTATTATTATTATTATTATTATTATTATTATTATTACTATTATTATTATTATATAACTGCTCAATATTTGGTAGATTATTCTGCTGTTAGGAGTGTGCAAACTCTTCCCGGTACTCTTTGTGTTAGTTTGCCTTTTTTTCCTTGAAGTGTGGTGCCATTTTTTGTTGTGTTACTGCTTGTATTTTTGGTTTTTAGGCCTGCAGGTGGGAGTTTATTTCACTGGGTAAATGCTCTATAGATTGTGATTTTTATTTGTGGGTTGTTTTGTTTAGGTTGAATTATGGGATTGATTGTGTCTTGCGCAGAATGTGGGCTGTTCCTGGCAGGACTAGTTTTTTTGGATAGTGTGTAGTGTTGAGGATCCAGGTATAGCTTCTACATTTTTGTTCATATGATTTTTTTTATCATACCCAATGCTCCATTTATTATTAGTATTGTTTTTACCTTCAAGCTCCACATTTTGAATACTTCAGTTTCGAGGTATTTGTACTTTGACAATTTCTCCACTACTTTTTGGACAATATTTTGACCAGAAGGGACTGCAATGTCTATCAGTAAGCATATGTTTTATCTTCAATCCTTGACTATTATGCCTGAGCGATTAGCTTTTATTTCTTCGTCGGTTTGAACCCGTATATCCCAGATGATGATGGCTTGATCGTTGTCTTGTACATTGCTTGGCCCGTTGCTTATAACGCCTGCAGTCAGTTTTGCTGTTATAATGTTGGCATATTATAACATCAATATACATATGCACACACACACACACACATATAATATATATATATGTATATATATGTGTGTATACACACACACACACACACACACACACACACATACATATATATATATATATATATATATATATCATAATATTATATATATTATAGATTGATTCATTGATAGATGTGTGTCTAACGAACTTTCTCTATGTGTGCAGGTGTGTGTTAAATGTTTTTACACGGGGGAGTGCAATGATTGCTACGCTCAGTTGAGGTGTTTATCATGTGTGTCTGTGTAAATGCTTGTGTATATCTTTCTATGTGTGTATAGGTATGTATGTAACCCATTCATACATTACTTAGCTAAGATCAATGTGTATTAAAGTGTTATTATTACGCAACAATTAAACAATGAGATGTCTTCGAGGTATATCTCTCTCCTTATATATAAACATTTATATTGATGGAAAGAAAGTTGTGGTATTGTTAGCACTAAGTCTTCCTTGGTCAATTAGATCTACGTATAGAACCGTTAGAATCCTGATCCTTAAGTATTTCTCCTCAGGGAACGTGCACCTAAAATTAAGTGCAGTCCAATTTAAGGCTATAGGGTATGAGATATATATATATAATATATGTGGTGGGTGTATGTATGTATGTAGCAGCTATGTGTGTGTGTGTGTGTCCGCACGCGTGTGTGAGACTGATATATATATATATAATATATATATATATATATATATATATATATAATTATATATATATATAGATTGATTCATTGATAGATGTGTGTCTAACGAACTTTCTCTATGTGTGCAGGTGTGTGTTAAATGTTTTTACACGGGTGGAGTGCAATGATGCTACGCTCAGTTGAGGTGTTTATCATGTGTCTGTGTAAATGCTTGTGTATATCTTTCTATGTGTGTATAGGTATGTATGTCTACCCATTCATACATATACTTAGGCTAAAGATCAATGTGTATTAAAGTGTTATTATTACGCAACAATTAAACAATGAGATGTCTTCGAGGTATATCTCTCCTTATATATAAACATTTATATTGATGGAAAGAAAGTTGTGGTATTGTTAGCACTAAGTCTTCCTTGGTCAATTAGATCTACGTATAGAACCGTTAGAATCCTGATCCTTAAGTATTTCTCCTCAGGGAACGTGCACCTAAAATTAAGTGCAGTCCAATTTAAGGCTATAGGGTATGAGATATATATATATATATATATGTGTGTGTGTATGTATGTATGTATGCAGCTATGTGTGTGTGTGTGTCCGCACGCGTGTGTGAGACTGATATATATATATATAATATATATATATATATATATTATATATATATATATATATATATATAGATTGATTCATTGATAGATGTGTGTCTAACGAACTTTCTCTATGTGTGCAGGTGTGTGTTAAATGTTTTTACACGGGTGGAGTGCAATGATGCTACGCTCAGTTGAGGTGTTTATCATGTGTCTGTGTAAATGCTTGTGTATATCTTTCTATGTGTGTATAGGTATGTATGTCTACCCATTCATACATATACTTAGGCTAAAGATCAATGTGTATTAAAGTGTTATTATTACGCAACAATTAAACAATGAGATGTCTTCGAGGTATATCTCTTCCTTATATATAAAACATTTATATTGATGGAAAGAAAGTTGTGGTATTGTTAGCACTAAGTCTTCCTTGGTCAATTAGATCTACGTATAGAACCGTTAGAATCCTGATCCTTAAGTATTTCTCCTCAGGGAACGTGCACCTAAAATTAAGTGCAGTCCAATTTAAGGCTATAGGGTATGAGATATATATATATATATATATGTGTGTGTGTATGTATGTATGTATGCAGCTATGTGTGTGTGTGTGTCCGCACGCGTGTGTGAGACTGATATATATATATATAAGACTTAAATACGCCTTGCACGCACACATACACACACGTATGCTTGCCTGTTATAGCCAGGTTAAAGTTTTCTCATTCACACAATTTCTAAAAGCTCATTTTTGTATGACATTAATTTTATTAGAGATATTATATTAAGGGAATTAATAAGTAAACATTTAAATGTCATATCACTTCTCAAGGACTCTTGAGTAGTCTTTAATAATGATTTCAAATTTTGATGCAAGGTCAACAGTTTTTGGAAAGATAAGTCGATTATGTCGTCCCCTCTCGTGGCAGAATTTGAACTTTGAACGGTCGAAATGCCGCTGAGCATTTTCCCAGTGAGCTAACGATTCTAACAGCTCTCAGAATTTATAAGACTCTTAAATATTAAAATGCACTCATAAAAAGCAATTTCAAATGCATATTTATTTGTGTATGGTAGTGTAGTTTTCTGAGTTTTGCAAACTGAAACATTGAAATAAGGCAATTGACATTTTTTTTCTTTTTCCAGCCGCCAATCCCCGCAAACAGAGAAGAGAGAGAACAACGTTCTCAAGAGCTCAACTTGACGTACTGGAAGCTTTATTCCAGAAAACTCGCTACCCAGATATATTCATGCGCGAAGAGGTAGCGCTAAAGATCAACCTTCCAGAGTCGAGAGTTCAGGTAAAATAAACATATTTCAAACTTTCTTACTCTCTTATTTGTTTCAGTCTGTGGCCATATAGGAGCACAACACTGCATAATTTTAGTCGATTCTACTGATTTACCCAGGATCTATTTTTAGGTCTGGTACTTGTATTGGAGATGTCTGCTTTTTGCACTGTCACATTACAGTGTGTATATGTTTGTGTGTATGCGTATAATTATATCATTATATGTAATATGTATATGACGAGCTTTTTCGGTTTCCGTTTACCAATATGTGTCTCTTTTGGTGGCATAACGAAATCCATTCTATTGAATATATTTCTAGTCTGATGATAACGTCTTCACTTTCTTCCACAAGTTCTTCCTCCTTTGAGTAAGCCCTTAATAAAAGATACAAGTCGCTAATGAATTGTGAAAGTGAAATTATTTTAGTATATTTGATAGGTGTTCTTATATTTCATTCACACGGATGTATACTCAAATCGAACTTAGAACTCAAGCAAAACTGTCATGTTTGCAAAATTCAGTTCTAACAATTATATAATTTACAATACACTTGCGATAGGGGCTACTGAAAGATCCTAACTTGTCTGAAATTATGCAAGTAGAGTATGGGAACAAACTGATTATATTACCTGAGAATTGCAAACTGACCGAAAAATGCCAGGTTACATGTTTTGGCTTTATGTGATACTAAACAATGGAGACATCAAATAAACATAGAAGTATAATAAAATAAATGAACTTTTAAGAAATACCTGAACCTCGTTATGTACACTTTCAGTTGTCTGCTGGATGAGTATATGTGATCTGATCAATAAGCACACAGAGTGAAGCCGCTTGGTACAGATTGACCTTGGTCTCTGCTGTGCATGTGCACTTAGGTTTAACATTTTAGCTAACTTCCGCAGTTTACAGCAGTGCTTGGAAGGTACGTGTGTAGCGTGTGATCGTCAAATTGAACACGACAGAAAGTTGAGCAGAGAATCTGCCTCAAATTTTGCCAAAAGCTTGGCAATACCTGCTCAGAGGCCTACGCAAAGTTTTCAAAATGTTTTCATTGTCCTCGACATAATCAAGATCTTGTGCAACTGAAATCCCGAGTGTCTTTTTGGTCATCTTAAAGCAGTTTGGCACGAACTTGGCAGACGAAATCTTTAGTGATAATGGACTGAACTAAACCGTAACTAATCTGCCCATCCTCTGATTACTCACGGATGGTGATTTGACGAGTTTCTCCTCACGGTTGCACACACATCTGTAATGTTTTTTCTCAGTTCTGCTGGTTGCGGGTCTCCCAGAGCGTTCATCCTTATCGAGATTTTTTCGGCCATCTTGAAGACATCTGAACCACTCGTATTCTTGTGTGCAGCTCATACACCCCTCTCCATACACTTTCTGCAACTTCGCGTAGGCCTCTCAGCAGGTATTTCCACGACGACTTTCTTTGTCATGGTCAATGCGACGATCACACGCTACACACGTTCTTTCCAAGCACTGCTGTTAACAGCGGAAGTGAGCTAGACCGTTAAAATTTGATGCACATGCACAACAAAATTTAAGGTCACTTTGTGCCAAGAAGTTTTACCCTGCATACTTTAGCTTCGTTTCTCTGACTAATTATACCTAACACATTTCAGACAGCTATTTTTTACTTGATCACTTAAGTGTTTTGTGCATCCTATAGAATATAATTTGTTAAATTGGTTGATTGGCTGTGCTATATAATTTCCCATCAAACTAGTTATAATTTAATGAAAAGATTTTAGTGACCTCTTTGTAATAAACGATCTTACATCTGATAGAATTGTAATCCATACATACGATTTACTTATGTGTTGTTTACAACTAGTTCAACTATGATTAAAAAGACCTGTGCTCAAAGTCGTTCTCGTCATCACCATCAGGCATTTGTTGACGCGTATGACCATTTTATCCAGCAAAGGATTTCTTTTATAAAGATACATCGCTATTTGAGAAAGGTTTGACGATTTCTATCGAGAATGTTTAGGCATTAGAATTTATAGAGTATTATCATTATTTAAGTTTCGAATTCATATTTTATAGTTACATAAGTACACCGTGATTACAAATAACATCTTAAACGGAGCTCTGCAGTTACTCTCAGGTTAGCTGACTTACTTAGCTACACGTAAATACCAACTACGTTTGACATTGAAAATGACACTAGAAATCTTTTGAGACCGAAATGCACATACGACTGGGATATTACTGAATAAATACAAAATATATTAAATACGTCGTTTGTTAGCTTTTCGAATTTATTCTAAATTTTATGATAATAGTGATAGTGAATAGACTGTAAGATACAACTATGGTTGTCCTGTAAATTGAATGAAGCGAATAGTGAACAAATAAGATTAACACGGAGATTTTTTACCTTCGTCATGAGACAATATTTACGAGCGGAGTTGTTCACGGATAACTTAAAACAAGCAGATAGATAGCTTACGTGTTGGGTGGGAAAACATTTTTCTACATGGCAACATTTATAAATCGGAAGGGAAACTACCATAGCTATCTAAGACACTGATGCCATTAGATTGTTTACAACGATGTCGTAGAATCAGATTGTTAAAGAGTTGAAGCGGTTTTAATATGCTAACGTTTTTTAACCAAATATATTTTCATAAAGTTTATAGAAAAAAGTCTTAATACATAGCTAAAGTGATATTGACAGGTAAGAAAATATTCTTAAAAAATTAACGAGTCACTTAAAATCACACCCTTACATCTAACTTAAACTACCCTTTTTCTTCCTTTATCTCAAACTGATGGATTATTTCTGATATATAAGGAACATGGTTAAATTTATACTCTGTTTCCCTCACCCTCTCTTTCTCTCTGTTACTGTTTGCCCTTATTTGCCATTCTCCTTTGCATGCCATTAACTTCTAAGATTCCTAGAATTGGGCGGACAGTGACACACTCAAATCCATGCAAACACACCTATATTCATATTAACACACTAATGTTGAAATATATCTTTCTCTGTATATGTATATGTACACACACATACACGCACACACACACACACATACACACACACGAATACATAAACTCTCACGCACACACACTTACTAGCTGTCGTGCATGAATAAACTATTCGCTTCGTTGGTTATCTTAACCAGTTATTTTTGAAATTATCTCTTCTGCTCTTGTCGGAAGTGTTATTTAGCCTAAACAAACAATGGGTAAATTTCTGGAATGTAAAAGCACAGATTAACAGACAACAAATGTGCGCACGCACATGCTCTCTCTCTCTCTCTCTCTCTCTCTCTCTCTCTCTCTCTTTCTCTCTCTCTCTCTCTCACTCTCATTATTTCTTTGGCAGATAAACGCGCAAGTCAATAATGTCGTTCGCCATTTTGGTTCATACTCTCTTTATCACCTAACACATATATGTTTATACATCTGCGTGTGTACGTGCGCGCACTCACAGATTTGTTTTAGACATGCTTGCACACGTCCAAATCAAGAATGTCTACAGTTATGTACATGTAAAATATCTCTAGTGTGCTTGTTTCAAGGTGCATATTGATGTGTGTGAGAGGTGTGTGTGTGTGTGTGTGTATCTATGTATAGTATAAGTTCGTCCGTCATTGTCGACGATGGCATGGGAGAAGAAGAGGCACAGTGTGTCTGGTTGTGGTTGATCAATCTGATGCGTATCCAGAATGCTCGGCCGCAGGTCGGGCACTGATGGGCTGCTGGTACTGAAGATGAGGAGGGATTTGGTTCTTGAGTGGTGCTGTTCGCATTTTCTTTGTGCCTCTGCAATCTTGCTCTCCGCGTAGGTGGTGGGGCTTGTCTCGTTCCTATTGGGCCAGGCAGGGGATTTTGCGCTTGCGTTTCTCAAGCATCGGGGTTGATCTCACAGCTCCTCAGTGAGGCTTTGAGGGTAGCTTCCAAGCGCTTTTTGTGTTCATCTTGCCTCCTGTCAGTTCGCTGCGAAACAATCTCTTGGGGAGTCGCGTGTCAGGCATTCGAACAAAGGGGTCTGCCCACCTGACTTGCATTCTCATCAGCAGTATGTGTTAGGCAGATTAGGTCTCTGTCTCTCTTCTTCTTTCCCTCTCTCTCTTAGTCTTTAACTCTCTCTTTCTCTTTCTTACTCTTGCTCTATGGGAGAAGTGAAACACAAAGGACACTGCGGCCGTGTACAGCATCCTTATTTCTCTCTGGTCGTCTTCACTTGCCATTAGAAGCACAGCGAGAGAATGAGAGAGATAGCGTTGTGCAAACTTCCCTCACTTTAATCCTCGTCACACGCAACCCAAGACAGCGCCATGATTGATCGCTAGCCACTAAACCTTTTTTTAAAAAATTTTTCTCTCTCTTTATTTCTGTGTTCCCTTCTCTTGAAGAGCGTAAACGTAAATGACTTTCTCACCTTCCCGAGCGTTAAACTAATACATCTGTTTGTTGTTTACCCACCCGTCTTCGTCTTTTGTTTTGTTTGTTTTTTTAGTACATTCCAACTGTATACACACACACACACACACACACACACACACACACACACACACACACACACACATATATATATATATATATATATATATATGCACTCTCGCTGCTCAAACATGTATATATGTATTCATGTGCGCACCATGCGTGCGGTTTTATAATCTGTATATTCAAGTAACATCCATTACTTACCACTTAGTAAGATAATATGCAGAATCATCAGAGAATAGTAAACGTGATCTCTTGCTTTTCATTAATGATCTTTTGTTGTGAAATTTCTTACATTGGCAATATTGCAAATAGGAATTGCATATTTTTGACTAAAGAATGTATTACATTCATTATCCAATATATCACCGCAGGAAGACGGCGTGCTGGCAGAAACGTTAGCACGCCGGGTGAAATGCATGGCAGTATTTCATCTGTCTTTACGTTCTGAGTTCAAAATCCGCCGAGGCTGACTTTGCCTTTTATCCTTTCGGAGTCGATAAATTAAGCACCAGTTGAGTACTAGGGTCGATCTAATCAACTGGCTCCTCCCGCTAAATTTAGGGCCTTGTGCCTAGTGTAGAACAGAATATAACCCCACTGGAAGTATTATGATGTTTAGACAAAGTTATATACTGAGAGAGAGAGAGGCGGGGAGAAAGAATATCAATCAAAAACTTTCGGAAACAATTACCTCTTCCCATACAGTAAAGGGGGAGAAATGGTAGAATGATCGAACTATCGAAATCAATATATGCTCTCCTGCAGGCAAGAGATAAAATCCCGGAAACGAAAGATAACTCTGATGTGGTGATAGCAGTGCTACCGGGTCTCAATGATTAAGGGAAGGTGAATTGTTATATTTGAGCGTTGCTCGCATCAGAAACTTCTACATCGCTCTCTTTCGTTGCAGGTAGCTTCGAATGATTGGTTTCGTAATAAGAATAATTTACAAGCACGGCATGTGATCTTGGAAAACACGTTGTTTATCTAGAGTTAAAAATAAGAGCCCCATTAAATGGGGATTGAAGGGAATCAGCACCAGAACTTGTAAAGATAGCTACAAGAGATATTTACAATATTAATATATTAGAGAAATAATTTTATCAATATATCATAGTGGTGAATGTTTATGTGCATCTATCGAACTCTCTCTCTCTCTCTCTCTCTCTTTCTCTCTGTACACAAACACACACATACATACATACATACATACATACATATATATACATATATATATGTGTGTGTGTGTATGTACATACTGCGTGCATCTGTGTATTAGTGTGTTCGAGTGCATGCGTTTTGTGTATGAAGATGTAGAAGTTTAATAAGTGTGTGCGCTGCTGAAAATCTGAGTATAGGTTGACAAAGTATATGTGTAATATATATATATATATATATATATATATATATATATATATATATATATATAATCACATATATATATACTATATGTGTGTGTGTATATATCTATACATATACATATATATATATATACATATATGTGTGTATATTATATATAATATATATTCACACTCATACGTTTAGATGAAATTCATTGCAGATAATCGGAGGGTAAGAGTGGATTGTCCAGCTTTCTTAAATTGTATTTCCAAGAAATGATTCTACTAATTAATTATAATTAATATGTCAAAATCTTTTAAGTTTGAGGCTTTGTGTTTAATCATGTTTAATGCTATATTGTGGATTATTAGAAATATTTTTCATCATTCAATTTTAATGATAGATGTAAAATCGAATGTAGCATTTTAACCGCTACTTTTGATATCATTTCAATGAAATATTTAAATAACTTCAATCGTGTGCGTTCTCCTGTTCCTTGTTGTCGCTTGTTTTCAAAATTTTACAGCATTCTCTCATTTAAGAAAATAATATTGTGGTGTTGTTATAATTAAAATG
>NW_021823875.1:0-20888 GCF_006345805.1 Octopus sinensis | reverse complement strand
TGTTGCCGGTGCGGTTACGATTGTGCTAGTCTGTCACCTGAGAGGCATATATGGACATGTGAATATATATATATACACATACATATATATATATATATATATATATATATATATATATATATATATATATATACATATATATAGATATAGTTAATCCAAACATGAAAACACAAAGGGAAAACACAACAACGCGAGGATGTGGAACAAATTTAGTATTATTGGACGCTCAGGAAGGAAGGAAAGAAGGAGGGTTTAACGTTTCGAGCAGAGCTCTTCGCCAGAAACATAGGAAAAGGAAAGATCCAAAGAAGGGATCTATATATATAGTTGAAATTTATAGAAAAACAATAGACGAAGACGGGGCTATGTACAATAAGCAGGTATGTTGGTTTGACGCCTTTATGTTTCGAGCCTACGCTCTTTAACGGGAAGGAATAAGAGAAAAGAAACAGAGAGAGAATAAAAACTTGTGGATAAAGCGTCAAGCATGGCCACACACACACACACAAAATTATATATATATATATATATATATATATATTATATATATATATATATATATATATTATATATATATATATATATACAATAATATGTTACATTACTCGATAGTCAAGATAAAACTCTGAGTTTCAGATGCCGAAGTGGGAATCCACGACATCTCTTCGGTTATCTGGCTATTTGAAAACGCTATCTAGCATCTGAAACTCAGAGTTTATTCTTGACTATCGGGTAATATAACATATTGTTGTATAGATAAATTTCCTCTATTTACATAATATTGAGGTCTCTTTCTTTCTTTTGTTATCTTACCGTTTTACCAATATATATATATTCCTGTATTGCAGATAGAGCATGAGTTATCAAACTTGACAGGAACATTCGAAGTTGCGTATTGTGGGTAAGCAAAATTAATACTTTCATTCAAATTTTGTTTATTTTTGGTGAAAATATTCCCGTGTTTATTTTTGCTGTATTAAATATTACAATAAGAATTCTGTACCTGACATCCATAATACACAGGTTCATACGTTCAATGAAATGTTGAGCAGACTAATGTAGATATATAGAGTACAAAACATGTGTGTGTGAATATATATGTAGATGCATAGGTTGTCGTCGTTGTCGTCATCAACACCATCATTACCACCACCATCATCATCATCATCATAATCATCAGTTCATGTCCGCTCTCGACTCTGGCATTGGTTGGACGGTTTGAGAATAAAACGACAGCTCGGAGGTCTGCTTCGTATTCCGATCTCTGTTTTGACAAGGTTTCTACAGCGTTACAGCGTGTACCTCACAACGTGTACCTTACAGCGGGTACCTTACAGCGTGTACCTTACAGCGTGTACCTTACAGCGTGTACCTTACAGCGTGTGCCTTACAGCGTGTGCCTTACAGCGTGTACCTTACAGCGTGTGCCTTACAGCGTGTACCTTACAGCGTGTACCTTACAGCGGGTACCTTACAGTGTGTACCTTACAGCGTGTACCTTACAACGTGTACCTTACAGCGTGTACCTACAGCGTGTACCTTACAGCGTGTACCTTACAGCGTGTACCTTACAGCGTGTACCTTACAGCTTGTACCTTACAGCGTGTACCTTACAGCGTGTACCTTACAACGTGTACCTTACAGCGTGTACCTTACAGCGTGTACCTTACAGCGTGTACCTTACAGCGTGTACCTTACAACGTGTACCTTACAGCGTGTACCTTACAGCGTGTACCTTACAGCGTGTACCTTACAGCGTGTACCTTACAGCGTGTACCTTACAGCGTGTACCTTACAACGTGTACCTTACAGCGTGTACTTACAGCGTGTACCTTACAGCGTGTACCTTACAGCGTGTACCTTACAGCGTGTACCTTATAGCGTGTATAAATAAAGAATATGTAGTAAATAAACAAACGAGCATAGTGCATTTAGTATGTGTTTGTTTGTTTATTTACTACACGTCTTTTTAAGAATAAGACATGTCAAATTTTCCGTTGTCTTCTTATAATTCTGAAAATGTTATGTAACGTACGCACGTCTCAATATGTTACCTATACACACACTCATGCATATATATTTATATATATAAGGAATATTATTCCAAACTTACAGGGAAAAATTCGATTTAGAAATACTAATTCAAATTTCACAAAATATAATCTATATAAATTAGAAACAGCTTTTTTCTAATTTATATATATATATACACACAAACACACACACACAGACACACACTCACAGACACACACACACATACACACACACACACGCACATACATATATATATATATGGTGAGTATCGTTGAAACTAATTACATTTTGTAATATCTTTTTAAAATCCTATTTCAGTTCTGAAAACAATAGCGGAGTATTTACTATTAATTGCACAGTATCACTTATATTTACTAAAGACCAAATTTTTAAACAAGTTTCCGAAACTTTTAAGACATCACAGACTTTGCGTGATTTGGGATTGCAACAAGGGAACACGGAGTTATTTGATGAAAGTAAGTAGAGTGTTTCGTGTCATTTCTATCCTCATGACAATCATCAGTGATTTTATCATCACCATCATCATCTTCATTGTCGTCGTCGTCGTCACCCTCAGCATCATCGTAAATAGGTGATGATATTACACATACATACACACGCGCGCACGCTTACCATTTTTGAAATCAAAATGACATTCCATAAATCAAGAATTTATTTTGCTATTTTCTTCGTTGGAATCTCTACTACTCGCCGCTCTCAGTTGTTTGTTTGCTCCTTTTAATTTTAATTACACAAATTAGTTTAGGCCATAAACGTTTTCTATTTATTCTGCATACGTCTAATTCTTAAAGAATTAAGGTAAGACAACGCAGTGCTAATGACGCTTATGAAGGCAGAAACACGTTCCACATTTGTCCTATTGTTTTGCTTAATGACATGTTAATTCATGAGAATTCTAGCTTTTCTTGGGAGACCAGTGTCCATGATTCTTTCACAAGACCTTCAATCGTGGTAGGCAGGAGAGAAAGGGAGATGCCATCAAACTAAAGATGTGCTCTAAATAATTACAACAGATATTTCTCTTCCACTAATGGCATCCACACTGTCAAGTGCTGGCATTAAACTGGCTGATGTTTTGCTTCTACCAACGAAGGAGGCCATGCTAGGATTTGAACTCAGAAAGTACAGTGCCGGAAGAAGTAAGGCAAAGTACCCTGTCTCAGTCCCATTGCATGGAATCTTGGGAAAGTGTCTTTTACCCCACTGCCCTGAACTGGTACTTTTTATTATCCTGGAAAGAATGAAGGGTGAATGGGCCTCAGCCGGGTTTGAACTCAGAGTTGAAAGAGTCGGAACAAATACTAAGAAGCATTTTGCCGGACGTACTATCAACTCTGCCAATCACTGTCTTCAGGTTTCTTGGGTTATCTCCCCTGTTGATTTGGAGTCGAAATCGTTGCTAGATGTTTATTTAGCTAATTTTGAATCGAGGCTTAATTCAGTAAATCAATAATCTATATAGTGTAATATTTAAAATGCATATTCTCGATAACTTTCTTCATGTTTGCAGTCTGAATTCGTGGCTGTTGCCATTCTCAGATGCTCTCTTGAAACAATTTCGAATGATGACGTATCCCTTCTTCATACGTTCTGGAACAATCGAGCTTGGATATCTAATCACTCGTCATCGGAGAACACAATCTTTCTGTACATAATGTGCTTTTTAAAACATAGGTGATTCCCCGGTTCAAGGGAATCTAGTTGTGTCTCCCCTCAGATTAAACAACTTTCTCGGTGCGTGCTGGTGTCCGTCAAACAGACATCTCTGAAGAGCAACGAGAATCCAAGGAATAACAAATTTGTTCATTCTTAATACATTCCACCAGAATCACTTGTAATATTATATCTTTAGCCAGATTTATGTGGCAACAATTAAAAGAGAAAGTAAGGTCATACATTCTGACCCCCACAACTAATAGAAGTAGAAGCAGGCTGCGCTTAGCTGAAAGATTTACACAATTCGGGGTTTCATAAATATAAAAATGTGAAATTATTGGATCCCTACCCTCACGAGCATAAAACCATTTGGTCATGTGATCATGTCAATTTTGAACTAGAAAACATAACTGACACGATTCCCCCTTAACAAACAGGAATCCCCCCCCCAAAAAAAAACACACCCCTTTTACGCAATTTCGAATAATGATGTAATTTTTTGCAATATATTTCATTTCACTTCTTTTCATCGTTAACAAGTCAACCTTTACACACTTTAATAGATGACAACTCATTTTCATATTAGATTCAAAATGTAAGAAATAAGGAATGCAACCAAACTAAGTTATAAACGTGTGAAATCTTCATTGAAACGTCACTGAAAATTTGAAAATGCATTAAAAGTGCAACGACATTTTAGAAGGAAAATTGAAAGAGATCCACCTTTGCGACTTACCATCAATCGATTTAGAAATAGATTTGAAGGAGATGGAACTGTTCCCAGTGATGACAAGACACTTTCCAGAAGACAACGGACATCGACGAACCCCACAAAGCAATAAGAGTACTAGAAAAATATTGCCACAGTTCAAGGAAATTTATGCGGCAAATGAGTCGTGAGATAGGAATTTCGACATCAGACCATCGCATTTTCAGACCTTATCACTGTAGAAATTACATTCCAAGAAGAGTCCATGTTCGGAATGAAGATGCTCTGGACCGAAAGAGAAGTTTTTGGCAAAATGTACTTGGCAAGATTTATTGAAAATGCTTCTTTGGCAACTAAGATTGTTTGGAGTGATGACACTCTATTTATACCAAATTGTTCGATGTAACCGCTACGATTGTATCGACCTGGGACCTGAGAATCCTCATATTACTGAGTAACACCAAATTAATTTATTAGAAATTACAGTTTGGAACGCCTAATCAAAAGGATTCCTTCTTGATGGTACTGTGACTGGCCCAAGTTATTTGAACTTGATGCGATAATCTGTCATGCCAAGCATTAAAGAGGATGTGGAATTTCATGTCCAAAATTATCAAGATTATTTAATGATCTACCTTTATGAGATTTTACCAAACAGACAATTTGGACAAGAAATTTCAACAGAATACAGTCTGCATTCACCTGATCTCACATCATAAGACTCCTTTTTATGGGGATATTTAAAAGGTAAACGGTTTTACAGTACAAAACGGGAAACAGGCGATGATTTGAAGGTGGACATTGAAAGAAAATGCGCAGAAATATCTAGTGTTTGATGATGCTTGAAATTGCACTACATCACTTTGTCAGCGGAGCTTGGACCGAAAGACCATCAGTCTGGAAACGTTCATAAAATAATTGAATTCTGAAAAGGAAATTTATTTCAATGGAGTTTCCCCAAACTACGATGGTCCTTGGATGTGGTTCCAGTGAAGGTGACATGGTGCCGCCCAACATCTTTGATCAGAGCCGTAGCCACAATTCGGATGGCTATGTGAAGCTGCTGGAGACTGTGGTCAAACTCTGGCTTGAGAAATTTGCTGCTGGAAGGTCATATGTGTGGCTGCAGGATTCGGCACCTTGCCATCCCACTGAAAAGAGTCAGAAGTGGTTGTCAGAGAATGTCTATGACTTGACCAGCCCAAATTTCTGGCCTCCTAATTCTCCCGATTGTTATCCCACGAATAAATACACCAATCTCTCTGCTTGCAACATCTGCTGGCCAAGTTCAAGATGTTCGAAGATATTCCCACGAACATTGTGAAGAACACATACCTCAGTCTGTGGGGCCGTCCTAAGGCAGTGGCAGAAGCCGAGGACGGCCCCACTGTTAACCCCCAGTTATAATCTAGCTGACATTCTTTAATGTTTTAAATGCTTTCATATTTGGATGGGATTTTGTGCTTCCCTTTTAAGCAAGCCGTCAAATTTATCCACAACACCCTGTTCACATACATACATACATACATACATACATACATGCTTACATACATACACACACAAATGCACACACACTTCCACACGTACATACAATCACACAAACACACACACATAAATAGGGTTAAGATCGAAGCTGCATCCTCTTTCACCACATCTGCTTATTCAATTTTTGGGATTCAGTTTGTGGTTGTTATTTTCATTTGAGATCCCTATTAGAGTTAAAAATACAAGGACTGTTGCTTGTGGAGTTATTTTATATATAAAAACATGACGTTCCGAAGATGGTTTGCTAATATTTATTCACCATTACACGTTTCGTTTGATTCTCTCTGTAATAGGACATTTCTCACATGTTTATCAAGCATATGTTTGCATTTTCGGTATCTAAAACACGGCTATAAATTCTCTAATATATATTTCATATTAACATATCTTATTTTTTTTTCAGTGGTCTGTAATGAAAACACTACACCAACAAGCAATGGCACTTTCTATTGGCCAATGACAAAAATAGGGACTAATGTGACGATCCCATGCCATGCAAATGTAGCGACGAGACGCTGGTTCGTTTCTATTGTTTTATTTCGTCTCAAGTTTTGAATGATTATTTTGAAAGGAAGTCTTATGGTATAGTAAATAAAGTACCCAAAGGGATTAAAATGATAGATTTAAGGTCCATCTGTTCAAATCATTTAACACTGATTAAGATCTTGTCATCAAATCTAAGTAGAGACTTCAAACTTGAAATCTTCAAAGTCACAGTCGAACCAGTTCTACTATATGGCACAGAAACCTTGACGTTATCAAAGAAGCTTGAGAGGCGGTTGGATGGAACCTACACTCGCCTCCTTATGAGAGCTCAAAATCTCTCATGGAAGCGTCATCCAACCAAAGTGCAAATATATGGGAAATTACCACCTGTGTCATCTCTTGTGAAAGGTAGAAGAGTCCAGTTTGCTGGACATTGTTGTAGGACTGAAAGCGAGGTAATTTCTCCTCTTCTCCTCTGGAAGCTATCTGCTCGCGATACCAGAGGGCGCACACTCTCCTACCCTGATGTAATCTCCAGAGATACAGGCATCCAGCAACAGGACCTCCGTAATGCCATGATGGACCATGAAGTCTGGCGTAGCATGGTAAATCCCATTGTCTCGACCACGGTCGAACAATGATGATGATGATGCTATTTTACATTTTGTACCAGGATGCGACATAGTCTTGCCTTGGTTACGCTCCCAAGATTTGCTTCGTTGGCGATGTTTGATGAAGTATCGCAACATTTGTTGATAAGATTTCTGATTGTCATGAAATATATGTTAATATATGTTAATATATGTTGGGCAGAAAACACATACCTAAACTCAGCCGACAGTATTTATCATTAATTGTGTTGGTTTCGGGGAAATATTACTTTATATGAATTTATGATTTACTGTAAAGCACACGTTTTGTTACTGTATAGTGGTGAGCGATGAAGGCTCGGATTTCATTCATCATGCTGGTTTTTCTTTCATCTATACCACGCTATTTCGGATACTGTTACTTTCAGGGGCTGAGTTTTATACGAGCGTCGACTGAAAAGCCCATGGTGTGACCAAGATAGTCTCACGGAGTGTGACCAAATATGTTTGTTTTTGAACATAGTTCCATTTGCAGTCAAAATACTTCTTCAGTCCGTGTCCCAATTCTTGGGACACGGATATGAGGTCATCAACGCGATACTGCTTCTTAGCCAAGTATTTTCATATTGGGGGGGGGCAAATGATAGTTGGAAGGGGGCATACCAAGAGAATAGGGAGGCTGATCATCGAGTTCAAAGTCACAAACAGGCACAGTACCCCCATCGATAATGGGACCACTTTGAATATGTCTTTTTCATCCTCCAAAACTGAGGCCATCACCTCCCCTACAGATGAAACTACATTGGCCTTCTTTGGAGGTGAGAAGGGATGTTTCCAATGCAAGGATTGTCTTTTTTCTCTGGACCAACACTTATCCTTCTTCAAATAGATTATAATTTCAAATCACAATCAATCAATGTTTCTCTCACATTCCTATGATATTCATGAAATAAAATTGCATTAACACGTTTGACAACATTTGATATTCATTTTTCAGTTCCTCTAGACAGGCGGCACATTCCGAAAATGCAACAATTCAACATATGACATCACCAAAGTGTTCACCATTCACTGGTGTCTGGCAAGAACCAGACATGACCCAGTGTTACAATACAGAGAGGATCACTCAACAACTAAAGAACATCACAGGTGAAGACATCGGTAAAGGTGAGCGTTTACTCTTACTACAGTATTAGTAGTAATAGTAAGTAATTGTAAGTAATAGGAGCAAGAGAGATATACGTCTGTCTTCCATTACGTATACACACACACACACATACACACACACACACACACACACATATATATATATATATATATATATATATATATAGTGAGAGACAAGTACGGGACAAAATGACAAAAGAAGTTTATCTCCTCCTCAGTTGTCGACTGTTAATTACTCCCTATTTCGAGCTTTCAGCGACAAATCAGGAAAACTTCATAAAACTGCACCATCGAGATTTTTTTTAAATACATAAATTGTGGAGAATCAGTGCTTCAAATGAACAGTCCCCATTCTCCTCTGCCTGTTTGCTCCCACGTGACTATAGGTCATGTTTTCGCATATCTCTCTTTTCTGCACGCGACGTTTACTTAGCTGGACGTCATTTTTTCTCGCCTCTCGACATTTTTTCTCTTCTACTATTTTCTTCTGTTGTATTTATTATATAACTTTCAAAATTTCTTCCAGGCGTTAACCATCACAATGTGTCTTGTCCTAACGGCCATAAATGTTTGTCTACGCCGAGGTTTAGTTTCATTGTTTACTCACGCATTTATTATTTTAATTTATTTAACATTTTACTATTATATATACCCGGCAGTTTTTCAAAATGTATGCGTATATACGTTATGGTGTATATATATGTATATATATATATATATATAATATATATATATATATATATATGTGTGTGTGTGTGTGTGTGTATATATCTATATGTATATATATATATTATGTATATATGTATTTGCGTAAATATTAATTTATATATTTGTATGCGTGTCTATATGTGTGTGTATTTGTATGTTTGTATTTATGTAGATATGCATGTCGTTGTATGTGTGCGTTTCGCCAGTTGAACGAAATTCCTAACATTCCTTAGACATAGGAAATTTCCTTAGACATAGGAACTTTCCTTAAACATAAGAACTTTCCTTAGACATAGGAACTTTCCTTAGACATAGGAACTTTCCTTAAACATAGGAACTTTCCTTAAACATAGGAACTTTCCTTAGACATAGGAACGCGAATCATTTCACACTTTCTACCTCGACCTATTTCCCCTTTCTCTCTCTCTCTCTCTCTCATTTTCTGTTTCTATTTCTTTTATTCTTTTTCCCTTTTTTCTTTCTCCTTTCACTTGTTATTTTCTGATTTTTCTTTTCTTTCTTTCTCCTGTAATAACAAAGTTGTATAAGCATACACTAGGCGGCTTTATGCGTGCGTGTGTATGTGTGTGTGTGTGTGTGCATACGTATATATGCATTTGTATATTTTCAAGTTTGCCTATATATATATATATAATATATATATATATATATATATACATCTGTATATAAAATCTTATCAAAGGGAAATGGAATTTAATTAACATCAATAGCATTTGATCAAAATTTACATTTCCAGTGGTCTAACGTGTAAAAAAAATATATATAACATATATATATATATATATTATATATATATATATTATATATATATATATATAAATGTAACGATGTACCTTCGCCTGTATGTTTTGTGTATATATGTATATTATAGATTTTTCGTATGTGTATGTATTGCTAAATGTGTGTGTATTTTAGCGTGAAAGTTGTTTAAACGGATATATCCTTTAATTTATTATTATTTTTGCAACTAATTATTTACCCTTCGTACTCAGGCTTTTTTCTTCCTACATAAGCTATTTCCAATTAAAGGTTTTCTTCGATTTATATAATATGATTTGAAACTGCAATTGTTATTTCATGCAACCGGCTTTTGTAAAGACCGTCAGTTGAAAGGACCAACGGAACAAAACCATTTCCAAATGTGTTTCTATCAAAGAAATTGTATTTCTTCATATAAGTTTATCTTGCTTCATTCTAAACAAAACTGTCCGACAAACGGGAACGTGAAACTCCGAGTAACAGTTTTTGTGATGTTTATGCTGCCTTTTAATACATGTGTGTGTATGAATATATACTTATGTGTTTGTATGTATATACAGTGATGATTAAAATTATGTCAAGATATGATAAGTCGTATAATCCCTTTTGTTAATCTCTTCCAACCGTTTATCGTTTGAATCCTTTATGGAAACGTGCTGACAGAAGTTATTACTTGAGAGATCTGAGTTTATTATTATATCGTTAAGACTACTCTTTTCCTCACATTTCTGTAGAATGGCTCAGTAGATAAAACGATAGATATATTACTGGTACACAACTCTATCACGTACTGTTGGCGGTTTTAAAATGAATAATCAGTGATGTAATCCATATGGCTGTGTTTCATTGAATGCGAGCAAGTTACCACTCTCAACAGATTATAATGGATGTTGAATCACACCTCCATTGGCTGTCAATATCATTTACAAACACCCACCAACAAGGGTATGTCGTATTCAGCTATAAAGGACCCCATACTGTATAGTAATTCCACCACCACCACCTACTCTTTACTCTTTTACTCTTTTACTTGTTTCAGTCATTTGACTGCGGCCATGCTGGAGCACCGCCTTTTTAGTCGAGCAACTCGACTCAGCGACTTATTCTTTGTAAGCCCAGTAATTATTCTATCGGTCTCTTTTGCCGAACCGCTAAGTAACGGAGACATAAACACACCAGCATCGGTTGTCAAGGGATGTTGGAGGGGGCGGGGAACACAAACATATACAGACACACTCACACACACACACACACACACACACACACATATGTATACATAAATACGACGGACTTCTTTCAGTTTCCGTCTACCTAATCCACTCACAAGGCATTGGTCGGCCCAGGGCTATAGCAGAAGACACTTGCCCAAGATGCCACGCAGTGGGACTAAACCGGGAACCATGTGGTTGGTAAACAAGCTACTTACCAAACAGCCACTCCTGTTTCTGTTAATTCTACAAAGATGGAGGTGCTAACGATGTACAGCAATGAGTAAACAGCTGATGACCTGAACACGTTTAGCAATCTCTGTGCTATATGAAATCGGGGTAGTTTATTAATTTTCATTGATTCATTAATAGTCATGTGACTTAATTTGCATCTTGAATGCGAATGAAAATTTCCCTAAATTTCGTCTTAAATTTTCCATTGCAGAAAATGTTGAGGAGGCTTCAAAAGCCCTCCGCATCATTTCGGAGAAATCGGTGTATTTCAAAGCAGAAGATATTAACTTGGCTGTAGACATTCAAGAGAAAATGGTGCCATTGATATCGAATGTGTCCACAAATATAACACTGAATAACATACTTCCTAGTATCAACGATATGATAGACACACCGGAAGAAATTTTGGTTGAAGCAGAACAATCAAAGAGAACTGGGAAAATCCATATCACATTTGTTGTTGTTAGTAGTGGTGATAGTAGTAGTAGTAGTAGTAGTAGTAGTAGTAGTAGTAGTAGTAGTAGTAGTAGTATGCTGTGCAAATCATATCCATTGTCCCTCTACCAGATCGGAAGCCACATTGAGATTCAGATAGGACATCATTTACGAGACACCCATTCAGACGGGTAAGAAGAATATTTGCCAGAACCTTGCCAGCAGCTGATAGTAGAGCAATACCTCTGTAGTTACCACACATTGTTCTGGCTCCTTTTCCTTTATATAGAGGAAGAATAATTGCATCCTTCCAGTCCTTAGGGATTGCATCATCCCTCCAGACTGCACTAATAAGTTCATGAAGGGACTGTGTGATGCAATTACCACCAAATCAAAAGACCTCAGCACAAATTCCATCCTTTCCAGGTGCCCTACCAAGATTCAATTTACTTATTGATGTCATTACTTCATGTATTGATGGCGATGAGTCTAAGGAGTCAATGATAGGTCTTTGTTTCATAGTTTCAATCACTGTTTCATCCACAACTGACTCATAGTTTAGGAGTTCAGAGAAGTGTTCGATCCAGCGACCTGTGATTTCTGTTGATTTAGTAAACAGAGTGGAAGACTCCTGGGAAAGCAAAGGAGCTGATGTGGAGCTCTTAGGTCCATAAGCTCGCTTTATAAGATGGTAAAGCTTCTTGCTGTCATTTGCATCAGCAGCAGCCTAAACATCACGAGCAAGATCCTCCCACCAAGTGTTCTGCATCTTCCTGAGAGAATGCTGCAGCAGTGATTTTACACTGTAATAGTGGGCAAGTGCTAGACTTCGCTGCACAGTAGACAGTTCTCTGTGCAGCAACACACTGTGGGCATGGTGATTCACCACTAATAGTCGTTGAATTTCAGCATCATTCTCATCAAACCAGACTCTGTGTCTGGCAGTAACATACCCCAATGTTTCGGCTGCACATTGAACAACCTGGTCTCGAAAATCTTCCCATCCTGCAACAGTTTCAATGCTGGACAAGCGAGTCTGAAGCTCTTTCCTAACCACAACGTCATATACCTTGTGGACATTTAGACGGCGAGGAATGCTGACTGGTCCTCTTCTCTCTTTCGCCCTAATCACCATTCGGAACTTTGCTCGCACCAGACTGTGGTCCGTCCAGCATTCTGATCCATGCAATGACTTGACATTACAAATGTCATAAATGTCGCGCTTGCGGATGATGACGTAATCCAGCAAGTGCCAAACTTTTGACCTTGGATGAATCCATGTTGTTGTGTGATCACCTTTGTGCACAAAATGAGTACTTGCAATATAAAGTCCGTGTTCTTCGCAAAGCTCCAGTAGCATGAGACCATTGTTATTCATTTTTCCTACGCCAAAATGTCCTAGAGAGTTCCATGTTTGCCAGTCTGTTCCTACTCTGGCATTAAAATCCCCCAGTAGAATGACTTTATCAGAATTGGGGATTTTTCTAAGTATGGCTTTCAGCTGGGTATAAAAGATTATTTTATCTTCATCACAGCTAGTCAAAGTAGGTGCATAGGCACTTATGAGAGTAGCAAACCGCTTACCTTTCAAGTGCAACCGTAGGGTCATTATACGTTCATTTATAGGAACAGGGAGCTCTTCCAACTTCTTCAGGATATCAGATCGGACTGCAAAACCAACACCAGCCTCTCTGCGCTCCTCCTTCTGCCTTCCTTTCCAAAAAAAGGTGTGTCCGCCTCCTACTTCCTCAAGCTGACCATCACCTTCTATACGAGTCTCTGAGAGTGCAGCTATATCAATTTTATAACGGTTCAGCTCACGAGCGACAAGTGCAGTGCGTGTTTCAGGCCTGCAATCATTCTTGTTGTCCAACAGAGTACGCACATTCCAACATGAAATGTTTAAGTTCCGTCCAGATTTTATAGATAAAAGACTCTTTGTTTTTCGAGCGCAGAGTGGACATCCGTCAGTTGCGCTAAACTGACCAGATATGGAAAGACAGGCAATTTTTGGTTCACCTTTTCTAGAAGCTCCCCGGTCTCCGGGTGAGCAGTGCCCTCTCCAAATGGAGCTGCTCAGACACCCATGCAGCAACCGAATCCTACCGCTGTCTTGGGCGAAAAAGAGACGACTTTATATCTAGCATGGGCCGCCTACGTGCAGGTCGCTGACTACATGCTTCCAACCCGTCAGGTCTGCATGCTTCACCACCTTCCCATCGCCGCAGGACTTCCGAATAAAAAAAAAATATATATATATACTAAAAATGAAGAAAATATATACTAAAAAAGGATAGATATATATAGGAAAAAAAAAAGGTCGGCAATGCCTGTGCAGAGTTTTAGGTCCAATAAGGCTTGCACAACACCTCATAGACCCTCTCCTCTCTATTGACATTATCCAGAGACAAGCCGGAGCAAGATGTCTGGTGCCAATATGTGTCGCAGGCTCAGGGATGTGGGAGCGCCGTGATCTCTAGCACAAACCAAAGATCCTCAAAATGTTCAATGCCATTCCCTGCATATCTGGTTTTATATCAGAGTGACCTTCTCCTTGAGACGTGCTTTAACAAAAGCTGAGGGGCACCTCACTCCCAGTGGTCTTTCGGCACGCCGGACACCACCCCGGAATTTCTACGTACCCGTGCTAACATTTATTGGATGGCCGTTGACTCTCAAGAGGTCCTTCGCCCTTTGACGGGTTTTGTTTTTCATCCCGCAGGGTGTCCAATAAATACCCTCCTCACTAAGCAAGCTTGGTGGGGTTGCCGGTTTGGTCGCCGACGACCCGACCATGCAACAGGTTGTACTGGGTTACATGTTACCAGTAGCACTCAAAGGTGACCTGACATACATACATTTATACATACATACATACATACATACATACATATACACGCACATACATACGTACATATATACATATACACATACATACATACATATATACATACATACATATATACATACATATATACATATATACATACATACATACATACATATACACGCACATACATACGTACATACATACATACATGCATGCATGCATACATACATGGATACATATACACGCATATACATACATACATACATATATACATACATATATACATATATACATAGATACATACATTCATATATACATACGTACATATATACATATATACATACATACATATATACATATATACATACATACATATATACATATATACATACATACATACATATATATATATACACGCACATACATACGTACATATATACATACATACATGCACGCACACATACATACATACATATACAGGCACATACATACATACATATTATATATATATATATATATAAATTAAATTAGAGATAAAACCACTAGTAGGCAAATCAAACAATGAAAAACATAAACCAAACATAAAACTAAACATAATTAATATATTGTACAAAATATATAAAATATAAAATTTAAAACTTAAATTATTTAAATTTAAAATTTTTAATTTATATTTATAAATATTTATATTTTTTAAATATTTTTATAATTTTGAATTAATAAATTTTTAAATTATTATTATTTTTTTAAAAAGAATATATATAACTGTCAAAAAGTATTATATATATATACATAATTAGTCTATCTGTTTTCTATGCATTTTACTATCATCTCTTGTTTCTTGATTACAGGGAATTATAATTATAACCATCGACACCTACTGTATGATTGCAAGAGATAATGCACTTGGTGTTTTATATCTCATCCCGGTTACGATACGCTTCTTTTACATCACATCCACACAAATTCAATGTATATAAATTTAACATAGGCGCAGGGGTGGCTGTGTGGTACGTAACTTGCTTACCAACCACATGGTTCCGGGTTCAGTCCCTGGGAAAGTGTCTTCTACTATAGCCTCGGGCCGACCAAAGCCTTGTGAGTGGATTTGGTAGACGGAAACTGAAAGAAGCCTATCGTATATATTTATATATATTTATAAATTCAGCAACAATTTAGATTCAAATGAATATGGTACTTAATTTAGATGCACCAGAATTTTGTATGGTGTTATCCATAAAAATTTGCGGAGTGATTATAATAAAAAATAAGCAACAAGAATGACTCCGGTAATTTGGTACAATTGTTTCGCACTACAACATTTTATTAAAAGTTTTATTAGTTTTTTTTAATATAAATTGTGTATGATTCTTCTGTAATTCATATGTTTAACGTATGGGGAAATAGCAGATGACAATTGGGGTTATATATAAAACATAAGGGCTTGGGTTACTTTACTTTATTTCATAGAAGTTTTTCTCATTGTATTTCCAGGTTCAAGTTCTGGTAATAAAACAGATGTTGGAACAGCATAGAAGAGAACATAATTAAGAATATAAAAAATTAATGTCTTTGAGAATCTTCTTTTCTTCTTATATTACATTAAACATGCTTGCATAAAAGAGAACTTCATTTTTATCTATCAATACAACACTACGAAACTTAGACACTTTATAAATCGCAATGTACTTTAAACCTTCTTATTTTCTGTAACTCACAAAATCTAACATCATATGGTTTGATTTGTAATTCTATAGATATTTTCTAACTGCCAATTTTCACTACTAATTTTCAATATAATCTTTAACTTTTATTAACGAAGAAATAAATGTGGTTTCTTAATACAATATGTTTTGTTTTTATTTGAAACATCTTTATATTCTACTGTAAGTTCAAATAACGCATGGGGAGAGAGAGACAGACAGACAGTCAGACATACATACAGACAGATAGAGTCATTTCGTCAGTTACTAATTACTCCACTAAAATCCACGCCACCATCTCTTTAGTCATTCGGCCAACGGATAACTGAATAGATGGTAGCGTGGAATTCCACCTCGGCATCCGAAACTCGGAGTTTTATCTTGGCTACCGAATACTTGTCACATATTACATTTACAGATGTATCTCTCTATATATAAAACTTAGAATGTGTGTCTGTCTGTCTGTGTGTGTGTTTCCCTAAAACTTGAGAACTACACAACCAATTTCATTCAAATCTTCACATGTCTTACTTAGGGTACAGGGAGTGTCATCGGCAAAAAATCTTAAATTTTCCCTAGGGCGACCCCACAGCAATATCATATCTTCTCCACTACGATTCCCTAAAACTTGAGAACTACACAACCAATGTCATTCAAAATTTACACATGCCTTACTTAGGGTCCATGTAGTTTCATGGGCAAAAAAGGTCAACTTCTTGCCTAGGGCGAGCCCATAGCAATATCATATCTTCTCCACTATTTCAGTATTACGTGTTAAAAGTGAAACAAAAACATTTCTCTATTTTATGTCAGATACTTTCACTTTAACAATAAAAATAATAATAACCATTGAATTATATGTAGTAATTAATAATTAAAATCAAACTAAAGTATAATATTATCGTAACATAACAAAAGTAAAAATAGTAATTGGTATAAAATTGCATCAATGACTTGAACTTGAATAAGTGGTTTCACATGAATGGGAATAAATTAAAAATAAAATTAGCGTGCAGAAATAGAATAGTGCAGATGAAGCTGTGCTTTTACATTAGATTATCTGCTAAATTAGCTAGCATTAAGTATCTATATGAAGTTTGGCTGTATGTAATATCTGTTTTCTGGAACAGCCGCTCCTACAGAGTACTGCTGTTGGTTTATTTCTTATACATAAAGGACTAAAGCTTCAACTGCTTACTACTTTCTGATTCATCGTAAGGTTTGTTGTTATTATTATTACTGTTTAACTATTGTTATCACGTTTGTTGGTTCCTCGTAAAGGAAACATTGTTGTGTTGCATTTGTTAAATAATTGTAAACTGTAGTCCTCCCCCTTTGGGAGAAGGAGCTTTGGTTATTGTTTAAAAATTGAATTGTGTCCCTGTCTGGGGAAATTGACAATATTTTCACCGTTTACACGGAAGCATTTTTGTTAGAATGCCTTCGATAGAAGAAAGTCATTGAAATTAAAATGGAAGAAATACAGATTGATCACCGACAAAGACGGTGTATCTAGGATAACACCACCAAACGAAATACGAAATTAATTTAAAGAAAAGACTATTGTCTATAAAGTATACAATGTAGAGAAAAAAGATTTGAATACTGGAGGAAAGCACCATCGAAAAGTGTCTAAAAGTGTCTGAAAGATATCTAACTAGAGGCGGTAAATTCGCCACAATAAAAGCAAGGTTTGAGTCAACAGAGCGTGCAAGGGAGAACTCGACTCGAACCTTGCAAAGTGGAAATACTTTATTTTTACCTTTATAACTGGGACGTAGGACCTCCCGGATAAAAATTTAGAATGTCCCCCCCCCTCCAGAAGTAGCGGTAGGCTAGATTGTAGCCACACTTCTATACAAGAGGGAGGTCAAGATACATTTGATCGAAATTGCAAGAGACGGGCCTACAATTCCAGTCTGTTATATATTTTGAGTATTGTTATCACTAGCGATATCAAGATGTAACTTTGTATTTTGTATTTTATGTCTAGATGTATATATATAAATGTACATGTAATATGGACACATATATATACACATATATACATGTACTAGCACTATGACCGTGCAACGACGGGTCATAATGCTAGTATTATAATATATATTATGTGTTATCTCTATATATATAAAACTGAGAATATGTGTCTGTCTGTCTGTCTTTCTGTGTGTTTCCCAAAAACTTGAGAACAACACAACCAATTCCATTCAAATTTTACACATGCCTTACTTAAGGTCCGGGGAGAGTCATCGGCAAAACAATCTTAACTTTTTCCCCAGGGTGACCCCACAGCAATATCATATCTTCTCTACTATTTCAGTATTACGTGTTAAAAGGGAAACAAAGACGTCTCTGTTTTGTAATGCAGATACTTTTATTATAATACTGAAACTATTAAAGTGAAAGAATTATATAACAGGGATGAACCATTAATAGTGGTCAACCTTTTTTCTAGAAGAAGATCCGCTATGGTCTTATATGCTACACCACTGGTTTTCAATTCATATTAATCAAATTAATATTCAATTTTTCACCCTTATTATGTGTGTGTTTGTATTAGCAATTCGTATAAAATTGCATCAATGACAGGAACTTGAATAAGTGGTTTCACATAAATGAGGATAAAATTAAAAGGTTTGTTGTTATTATTATTACTGTTTGACTATTGTAATCACGTTTGTTGGTTCCTCGTCAGGGAAACGTTGTTGCGTTGCATTTGTTAAATAATTGTAAACCTTAACCCTCCCCTTTTCGGAGAAGGGGCTTTGGTTATTGTTTAAAAATTGAATTTTGTCCCTGTTTGGGGAAATTGACATTATTTTCACCGTTCTTACCGAAGTATTTTTGTTAAAATGCCTTCGATAGAAGAAAGTCCAAAAAGGAATTTCGCTACAGCCGTACACTTCTATACAAGAGGGAGGACAAGATCCAATTGATCGAAATTGCAAGAGACAGGCCTACAATTCCAGTCTGTTATATATTTTGAGTATTGTTATCAATAGCGATATCAAGATATAACTTTGTATTTTGTATTTTATGTGTAGATGTATATATATATAGATGTACATGTAATATGTACACATATATATATATACATATATACATGCATAATATATCTACCCATACACTCATACGCACACACATACGGACACACATACATAGGGGAAGGTGTGGCTGTGTGGTAACAAACTACGTTCCAAACACATGGTCCTGGGTTCAGTGCCACTGTGTGGTGACTTGGCATGTGTCTTCTGCTGTAGCCTCAGACCAACATAGGCCTTCTCAGTGGATTTTGTACATATATACAAGCATACATACATATATATACTTGCATACGTACATATTCAGCATAAACACTTTACCACTATAACTAATAACTTTTGGGAACACTTTCAAACCTGCCTTACATTCGAACCGGAATCTCAACGCCCGAGTTTTCCATCTGAAGTTAATCTCTCTCATGGAGCTCATTCAAAAAGGGCAAGTCTGTCGGCCCATACAATGTGACATGTACACAATCGAGTGGCAAAAAGGGGCCTTCCACATGCTCATATCCTGCTTTGGCTCTCAGCGAAGATCAATTCCAATGACATTGACAAGATAATCTCTGCAGAGCTTCCTGATCCAGCTTTAGACAAAGAACTATACGAAATAGTTAAAGAAAACATGGTACATGGTCCATGTGGGCGTGGATTCAATATAAACACACTATGATTGAAGGACAGCATATGTTCAAAAGGATTTCCAAGGAGGTTCCTACAAGAAACTCAGACAGGTGCTGATGGATATCCATCATATAGACGCAGAAAACCAGAAGACGGAGGTTTCACAGCAACTATCGGACAGCACGATATTGATAATAGAGGGATTGTTCCATACTGCCCACCCCTGTCAAAGACTTTCAATGCCCACATCAACGCTGAGTTTTCCAACTACGTTAAATTCATCAAGTACGTTTGCAAATATGTAAACAAGGGTTCCGATGCAGCAATGTTTGACTTCAACAAGAATACTGCCAGGATGAGGTGACGCATTATCAGGTGGGACTGTACATAAGTAGCAACGAGGTTTTCTGGCGCATCTTTGGCTTTCCAATTCACCAACGACACCCCGCCATTCAACAGCTTGCAGTGCACCTGGAAAATGGTCAAAGAGTGTACTTCACCGATGCTAATGCTTCCCTGTTGGCAGAAGAACTAAGGGATAGTACATTCACTGCATTCTTCAAGCTTTGTCAAGAGGATCCATTCGCTCAAACTTTGCTGTATCCACAGATTCCATCGTACTACACTTGGAATGGAAAAAAATGGCCCCACGGAAAGCAGGTAAAATGTTCATGGATACCCTGGCATTAAGTTTCCTATTTGCTTTGGGCGAGTATACACAGTGCATCCCACTCAACAAGAGTGCTTCTACCTTCGTCTACTACTTCTTGAGGTCATGGACATGTTCATGGACATGTCTGCACAACATACTGAGAAACCTGCTATCGACAAGGTCTGTTAGAAGATGGTGCACAATGGGATGCTACTTTAGGAGAGGCTGCTTTATCACAATCACCTAAAAGTCTCAGGGCACTATTTGCAGTATTACTACAGGCATGCGAACTGTGTGATCCGGCCACTCTATGGTTCAAATATATTGACAACCTGGCTGAAGACTTTCAGCGCCAAGCTCAACTGCTCTATCCTGACATGCAGGGTATCAGCAATGAAATCTATAACAAAACACTCATTGACATTGAAAACAGAATTGCTAAACTGGGTGGAAAGGAATTTTCGA